>NW_026911084.1:0-17046 GCF_963692335.1 Osmerus eperlanus | reverse complement strand
CTGTTGGTGTCTAGTCTTCACTCTCGACTTTGCAATTGTCTTTGGAGATTATTGTTGGGGTGTGACAACACAAGGAAGATCGCAGTATCGATGGACATTAAGGCCGGGAAATGAAAATCAATCAATCAGAAACATTGCAACAGTTTGGTTCATTATTATTAACAAGAAACAAGAAAAAAAACTACTTTTTTGTCAAAAGACCCAGTAGACCAAAGAAGACCACTGTAGTGGATGACCGAACAATAATCTCTATGGTGAAGAAAACCCCCCTGACAACGATTTAAAAAGTTTACCATACGTAGACTACACCAGCAGGACTACAGAGGGTATACTACAAGATGCAAACCACTGATAAGCCTGAAGAACAGAAAGGCTCAGAATCAGTTTGCTAGGGCAGCCTGTAGCGTAGTGGTTAAATGACTGGGACAGGCAAGGTTGGTGGTTTGAATCCCAGTGTAGCCACAATAAGATCCGCACAGCTGTTGGGCCCTTGAGCAAGGCCCTTAACCCTGCATTGCTCCAGGGGAGGATTGTCTCCTGCTTAGTCTAATCAACTGTATGTCGCTCTGGATAAGAGCGTCTGCCAAATGCCAATGATGATGATGCAATGTAAAAAGCACCTGAAAAAGCTCCAAGAGTTCTGGAACAGTCTTGTGGACCGATGAGACAAAGATTAACATATTAATATTAATGTTAATAAATGTATCAGCGTGGAGACAAAAAGGGAATGGCCATGATCCAAAGCACACCACCCCATCCGTGAAACATGGTGGAGGGGGTGTTATGGCTCTTGGGCTTGTATGGCTGCCAGTGGATACCCAGCGTCTGGTGATGTCTATAACTTCAAGCTGTCATTGCATGCAAAGGATATGCAACCAAACATAAAAAAATATTACTTTATTCTACTGTTAAACAGGCCAATATTTTTTTTATGGCCATAAAAAACAGCTGCAGTCTGTAACGTCAACCTCAGTGTCATTGTATCCTTTCTTTATTATTACTAACCTTTATTTATACAGGGCAGGTTGACTGAGCATGCATGCTTTTTTGCAGCAACACCCTGTTAATGCCCCCCCAAGTACCCTAACCTGCATACTCAAAAATGTGACACTGTCCAATGAATTGTGGTGCTTGCTGTAGGTCTCAGAAGTTGTGTTCGTTAGCATTCCCTTCAGGTTCGTTGGCATTTTTGGGGAGACCACTGGGTACATGTGGACCCCAATAAGCCTGGGTGAACAGAGGACACTCACCGTAGAAACTGTAGAAGCTGCCTGTAATGATTTCATAGCTGTGCTGATGAGAGATAATCATGGTTTTGAAATCATTAAGACACCTTAAAAAGACATCATGCGGAATCATGCCGACTAATGCTTGCACAACATGAAACATTTGGAAAATATATTTTAAATGACATTTAAAATAAAGGCTTGCTTGTACTTTCAACACATAACGCAGTAGCATAAAAGGTCAACAGATACAGCTAGGTATTTTTATTCTGTATTCTAATATGGACTAAATATGCGAGTACATCTCCGAATCTTTTTTTGACGTGTGGCATTTTACCCACAAGAGGGCAGTATGACAACAATGACAAGGACAAAATGGCAAAGGACATGCAATGTTATTTGCAACTGACTAATCACAGTATTTATGTAGCACGTGTACCCTGACACACGAAAAAAGACATGAATGCTACATATTCTATTTCCAAGCAGTTCCCTCAGACAACAGACTAGTCCTGAGTACAAAACATTTTGTTTTATGCAAACCGATAATTAGCGGTTACATTCGTAAACTCTGTTGAACCTCACGTGACACCTCAGACGTTTATTGAACCTAGTCTGCAAACTGCTTCCCCCCTATAATTATGCCTGCGAGTTTCAGCATGCTTTAACAGTCAGGCACCTACCACGGCATAGTTATATTAAAAAACAAAAGGGAGATGAGATCTATACAAACAATCAATGACTGTTTTCCAAAGTGAACACAGGTTGATTATGATTGGTTTTCATTGTTTGTTGTACAGTACTTTGAGAAGTGAAAATTTCAAGTAACATTGTATTATGGTTCCAGACCACATTCCTCAGCTTGGAATTATCTGTAATGCATTATGGGGAAAAACAGGAAATATGGAAACTATGTTCATGATGGTATTAAACAATTTATACAGGCAGCACCGATAATTCCCCAAAATTGTGCAACACTGAAAAGGATGTAGTTCTGATTGAAAGATACAATTTATGTATCTTAAGTCTTTCGGATTCAAATAATGTTTCAATTCTACTTTATATGTAGTGAGGCAAGTCCTTATCATGGGAATCCCACACATCAGCAGTAGAGAATAATTGGCTACATTGCCCCCTGGAGTAAAGCCTACTATGCCATCCATCCTGAGACTTGGGCCCTGTGCCAAAGCTCCTTAACAATATGGACCTGCACAAGCTGCTAGTCTAATGCCCCTGCTACACTCGGACATTTCAACATCAGTAACATTAACACCACTCAACCCAAGGAAATGGCTAGTAAAAACATATAGTGTTGCTATAAAATAAATAATAATGTTCACCTCTGTATCAAGAAGAGGGTGGTAAGCTATAAGGCCTTTCCATACTGTATGAATCAGAAGGCTTGAACATTCAGAAAACTGAATGGACAGGAGAGGGCTTTGTTTGAGGGGAGCAAGGGTACTGCACTGGCCTCAATCCAGAGAGAGGAAGAAACTAAACAAGCTGCTCTCTACTGAGCATTTCATTTCAGTTAAAGGTACAATAGGTAACTTCGGACTACTAATGGTCAAGAGAGGAGTTGCAGCAACAAACACCCTCAAAGCACAACACTGTTTATTGCTACCCCTTCTCTGTGAACACGCTGACGTTGAAACACCCCAACGCCATTGGCTGTGGCAATTAGAACCAATTTTTAACCAATGAGCTTGAACTATTGTACAGCTATACAATGTTTTGGTACAGAGTGTCGGTCCGTCAACTGTGTATTTTCAAAACCGAATTTAAGGACTATAAACACAGGCAGAGGGTGAGTCAACATGTCAGTGAGCCAATGATAGGAAGGGATTGACAATGGTCTTGTAACAATGTTTTAACACAAAAATATCACCTATTGTACCTTTAAGAAAGTCAACCACACCCGGCTCTCCCTGTCCCAGTGAATGTCTCCCCTTCCTCATCCACACCTCCCCTAAAGAAGTCTCATGTGCTGCAGATTCCCCGGCCAGGTCACAGTCCTATTGCCCCTGGAGGGCCAGCTGCTGTCCGTCTTTCTGCAGCCGCATGCGCTCCTTCTCCACCCGGAAGCGCTCCTTCTCAATCTGCAGGCGGCCGGACTCCAGCTTGAAGAACGTGAGCGTCTCCTTCTCCAGCTGCATCCGCTCCGTCTCCAGCTGCAGCCGCTCGGACGCCAGGCTGGCGGCGGGCTGAGTCTGGGCCGGCGGCGCGGCGACCTGCCACGCCTTCCGCTCCCGCTCGCAGTCCTCCGCGGGCGCGGGCGCGCCCCGCCCCACCTGGCCCACCAGCCGCTCCTTCTCCACCCGCAGACGGTCCCGCTCCACCTGCAGGCGCTCCCGCTCCACCTCCGCCTGCCGCAGCTTCTCCCGCTCCACCAGGAGGCGCCGTTTCTCCACCCGCAGCCGCTCCGTCTCCACCTGCAGGCGACGCCGCTCCAGCTCCAGCCTCTGCCGGGCCACGGCGACCAGCAGGTCCAGGCTCCCCACGCCGCCCATCCCCAAGACCAGCCCCGCTACGCCCGCCCCGTCCGGCGGCAGCTCTGCCTCCAGGTCCCGCTCCGCCTTGGCGCCGGTGCGCAGACCGAACTCGTCGACGCGGGAGAATGTGTCCGGCACGCATCCCTCCCGGTCCACGTCCGGCAACGTGAGCGGGAAATGGTCCTCCTCGTTCTCTTCTTCACGCTCTTCTTCTTCTTCTTCTTCTTCTTCATCATCTTCTTCTTCTCCGCCGTCGCCCTTAAAAGAAGCGCAATCAGAAGCTCATTTATGTGCAACATGAAACGACTTAAATGTTCTTTTCAAAATGTGTGTGCCTTTGTGTGAGCGGGTATGTACACCGTATGAAACATAAAATGACACACAATCGCACACAAAACCACAAACACCAAAACTAAATATATTCTCGGTTTTCCTCCCGGCTCTGCACCTGGACTGCTGGGGGGCTGTTGGCCCTTTCCATATCAGAGAAGTTCTGCCAATCACAGTCCTGGTCCTTGGGGAAGCCACCAAGGTCTGGTGGCAGGTCTGCCCTGCACAGAACATTATCCTCGCTCAAGGACGGATCGTTCTCGTCCTTGAGACCGGACAGCTCCGCTCTGACTTGCTTCCTCTTCATCAGCACCCTCCAGTCCAGGTACCGCCTCTTGACCTCGACAGCAGTGCGCAGGTCGCCCTCGCCCAGAGCGTTGACGCAGTTCGCCACCTCCTCCCAAGCCCTGCGCTTCAACTCCTTGATGGCGGTGTTCTGCTGCTTGGAGAAGAGGATGTGCCGGCGCTTGTGTATCTCGCGGATGAGGGCCTGCGTCTCCTTCGCGCTGTAGTTGCTTTTCCGCTTGCGCTTCAGATGTTTCATGTGCAGGAAGTCCAGCCGGGTGGCCAACGAACGGCGGCCGAGCCTGGAGAAGTCTGAGGCCAGGAAAGCATCCAGCTTGCTGACTGTGGAATCAGTGGTCACAGCCACCAACAAACCGATTAAATCCGCTGTCAGGCTTGCAACATTAATGTTGGGGCGGTCTGCGTTTAATTAAAGTCACAGTAGTGAAAATACCACACTATTGCTGAGGAAGTCTGAAAGAAGAACGACAAAGGTGAAAGTTAGTCACAGTGTTACAAAATAAAGCACCAACATCAACTAATTTTAATAATAATACATCTTGAGGGGAAAAAACAGACGGCTATAGATATTTTCATGCAAGCTAAAAAAAAGTATTTAAGTTTTGTAGCGTTATTTTGCAACATAATTTAATTACTTTCACTTGTAGCAAGCTAGTGAGCATGCTCAGACAGAAGTGCTTGGTCAAAACAAAGGCAAACACCTATGTCCAAGCCATTTAGTAACTTAGCTGTAAATATACGTCAATGGAATCCATATAACAAAATAAGCACAAACAACTCGCTAATGCTTTTGTAATACACTCAAAATAACTCACTAGCTGTCACCACTAGCTAGCTAGTGCTTTATTACTCTAACGTGCACTTCACGGTTTACTGGCTTCTGCAGCTAACATTAGATGGCAAGCAATGAAGCTAGCTACCAAATTGCAATCGGCGGTGGTTTCCTAAAGGCTATTTGACGGAACAACAACCGAGACGCAATTATAACTGAACAGTGTGTTCGTAACGGTCTAGCTTAGCTGGAGATATATCATGCAAATAACCAAACACTGCGTTTGCTTACTGCTCACCTTGCGAGCGTAAAAGCTTCGAATGAGAAGGAACCTAATGTGAGTCATAATAAGCCACTTCCGGTGTACAAAAGAGCGGACATTTTCAAAACAAAAGCTGAATTTGTCATATTTTATTATTATTTTACTGTACAGAAAAATCATATAATATTTTACTGTACAGCTGGAGGTCCTGCGATAGATTGGTGACCTGCCAAGGATGCATTCATGCCTTTCACTCAGTGTCTGTTGGGCTAGGCTCCAGTCCCCCCATGACCCTGACTAGGAGGATTAAGCAGTTTAGAAAATGGATGGATGGATTGATTTCTAGAAAAATAATGCTCGTTTTGAATTTGGGATTGGTGTGGAAGTTCAGTGCATAAGGATAGTAATTTGTTTTCCTATAGAGATGTTTTTTTCTGTACAACCTATATATTCACTACAAAAACTGTGTTTATGCAATTCAATTATTACCCAAAAGAGGACAAAGAATAATCAAGGAATAGTAACGCTGCCTGTAATTACATCTCCTTACCATCACACATGGCATACAGTAATATCCCTAAGTGCACAGAGATATACAGTAGTGTGCAAGGGTACCCCTGGTCAAAAAGCCTTTTACAATTAATATAAGTGAACAGAAGCAAACCCAACCTCTAAATGGTACAACATTAAACATGACAGATTTCTTCACATTTTAAAGCAAGATTACTTTTTATTTAATTATAATTTTTTTTGTTTTAAAATAATAAAAAAAGGAAAAAGTCCCTTTCTCTCCACAGATTATAATAATATTCAAGTCTGGGGACTGTGGTGGCCATTCCAAAACCTTTATCAATCTTTCCTGGAGGTACTTCATGGTTGATTTCTAGGTATGCTTTGGATCATTGTCTTGCTGGAATATTCAACCTCTCTTCAACTGTCTAGACTGACCATTGAACATTAGCCTCTAGAATTTCTTGATATTTTGTGGAATCCATTCTTCGTTCCACTCGCACAATATTTCGTGCCCCGAGCTGCCACACAACCCCAAAGCATAATGGATCCACCTCCATGTTTCTCTACAAAACATACCTTCTTTGGTGGTGGCCACAAAGTTCAATTTTGATTTTGTCTTCTCCGCCACACATTGTTCCAAAAGGCTTCAGGCTTCTCTATGGTTTCTTTGCATACTTCACACTTAATTTTGTGTTGAAGTCGTTAATTTCTGGAAACTCTGCCATGTAGGTCTTCGTTGTTTAAAATATGTTGTATTGTTGTTCTGTGAACAACACTGTGTTTCCTCTTTTTTTGCAGTGATGTGTGGGTTCTTCTAAGCATGTCTAACCAGGTCTCAAACCATTCTATCTGAAATCTTTCTTGGTCTTCCAGACCTTGCCTTGACTTCAATTGTTCCATTTATCTTCCATTTTTCATTCGGAAAATTGATAGATGTTTTGTAGCCTTCTCCTTCTTGGTGGAAATAAACCCTCTTCATTCTGAAATCCTTGGACAACTGTTAGTTAGTTAGAGGACATGGCTGTCAACATCAGACAGAATAGCCACTGCAGTCAGATACTTCAGAAGGCATGGAGTTACTTCAGAATTAAAAGTTCAGCCCTGGTATTATACTCACCTGACTCATTGAAGCTATAACCTGGTAAAATCACCTGGGTCTGGGCCTTAGTAATCATCTTTTTTAAAAGTTACAAAGAATAATCCAAAAGGGTTCCCAAACTTTTGCACAGGGCCCTTTCGATGATTTCCTTTTTTAAAATCATTTATAAACTATGAAAATAAAAAGCAATCTTGCTTTAGAATTTGCAGAAAGGTCTCATGTTCAACTCTATTTACAGGTTCAGGTTTGCTTTCGATGACATACATTACATTACATTATTGGCATTTGGTAGAAGCTCTTATCCAGAGCGACGTACAGTTGATTAGACTAAGCAGGAGACAATCCTCCCCTGGAGCAATGCAGGGTTAAGGGCCTTGCTCAAGGGCCCAACGGCTGTGCGGATCTTATTGTGGCTACACTGGGATTAGAACCACTGACCTTGCGTGTCCCAGTCATTTACCTTAACCACTACGCTACAAGGGCTGGCCACATTTTTGCATGAGTGCAAACAAGAACAGCACAGAGAGCAACCTTTGAGTATTTCCTTTCCAACTGTTGTTTGTGGACATTTATTGCTGTGGCATGCTTTACATCACAGACCACAACACCAGAACAGAGATCCCTGTACACTCGGAAACTGAATGGCCATAGATACATTCCAAAATGATCTTGGCAGGTGTATGTTGAGTTGCCATGAATTACACAACCCGACAGCAATCTCCTCATCTTGACAGAAATAATGGAAGAGGTAGTAATCTTAGTATTCTGAGTACATACCTCAGGATTGCTGAGCCAAGAAGAGAAGCTGTGATGTAAAGACTTGATGGTCATCTGAAGACTGTGGACTGAAGACTGAAGACGGTAATTGTGGGGACACATTCATTTTCCTAGCTCAATTTAATAAGGATAACACTGAAGAAACTCCATATTTTTTCCTGCAATAAGCTCAAAGCTGACAAATACCATAGATGTCATCTTTTTATTACATTAAGCTGTTAGTATAAATACGTAAGTACCTTTTATCACAGTACAGTAGATTTGTGCACATTACATAAGCATCTGCATTGCTAGGGTGTGTCTTGCCTGGACATCTGCCAGGCCTTAGTAAAAACAACACAGAAAACAGGTAAGTACAAGCACCTCACAGAATCCATCATGCACAGTGATCTTAGTGGCTTGGTGAGATGACACATTTTGTTTCTTAAAGCACTTTTATACAGCAGATATTCATTTATTCTTTCTAATGTCTTCTACATAATTATTGCACACTACAGTAAAGCCCTTCAACTCAAAAACACAAATGGCCCTTTGTGGCCATTAAATAGATGGTGTATTTACACAATAACACAATTCTCAAAAAACACTGAAAACATTCTAATTGCCGTGAATGAAAGTTGGAGCTTAGAAAGGAACATATTTCTGCAACAGACTGACATTTAGACTCAAGTATTATTACACAATACTGCTGACAGGCTTAAGCATTCACATTTAAATGTCACTCACTGATTTAATACTGTACTAGAAGTAATGTACAGTGGCTGTGGCAAAGGAAGATATTACATTGCTCTTTTTAGACAAATAATTTCTATGTTAAGACCATAAATGTTCATCGAAGCTGTGACTAAACTGCAGAAAAGCTCAATCATAGCTGTGTTAAAAATTCATGCAGACCCTGTGACCGTTAACATGAGGTCATCAATGCAATACAACATATGAACTTATTCATAATTGCTAAAAGTTAAAAGGGCTTCACCAGACTAAACACAGATAGCAAGTTAAGTTACAAAACATGCTTTTGTAATACTATATATCAAATAAGATGTTTAAATGGAGATGCTACAAAAATATAAAAAACAGTCCCCTAGGTTAAATTAAATGTCATTAAAAATGTATGTGCCATGGTGCAACAGAACATCACAGTACAGTGAAAGTGCAAACAGTGATCTGGACACTCAATGAAAATCATAGTTACGATGTGCTGCGTAAGAATGAGGAGCCAAGCGAACAGCAGGCACCAGTGTTGTTGTCAAACCGTCCAGACAAACCTTGAATTATTGCTTTGGCTACTAGAACAAAGAACAAACATTCCTCCATTTTTCTAATCAACGTTCAGATATCTTTTTTTTTTTGTTGCACAAACAATCATGAATCTAGTATATTAACATTCACAAAGAAAATGTCTTAAAGTCCCTGTTCTTACAATTGCTTGTTATTAATATTTTTTGGCAAAGAAATACTCAGGTCTGATAATTCTGCTCCCATATTGTGGAGCTGAATTCCTTGTGTTATTGTCACCTAACGGACATGTCTAGCACAACTGCGAGCCGTGACATTACTGACCATAAGATGGGTGTTGTCTCAGCAGGTGATTGACTCAGCAGGGCCGTCAGTTCTTCTTCTGACTTTCTGGCATTGTAACCGCTCTGCTCTTCGTGTTTTTTTAGTCCAGTATTTTTCATGCACTGCCTCATCTGCCAAAATCATCAGCATGCAGCAAAGAGCTTCTACTGCTTTCCTTCGTTTAAAATTTTCTTTCTCTTACCTATTTCCGCAGTGGTAAAAAAAAAAAAAATCGCTTTGCCACATCCCTGCTAAGTCTTTGATTCGCTTCTGCCATCCTCTCTCGACGCAGCTCTTAAAACGGCCCGGTTTCTACATTATTCTTCAAAATGTATGTCATTTAATTGACAATTCCGTGTAAAATGTTCACCCCATCTAGACTGATCTCATAATACATATCGGCGACAATACGAATGATGAAAGCGATAAATAATGAAAATAGTAACTGAAAGATATGGCACGGCTCAGCGCTGCCAATGCACGCATACAATCAGCACGGTCTTCAGTGACGCTGGTGCAGGGCAGCAGCAAGGCAGGTGTGGGTGTGAGGACAGGGCGGTGACATCGTGGCAGTGACATGGAGCAGCTGGCAGGGTTACAGGTAATGGAGGTGGGGTGGGGGTTTTAAAGGTTTGGGGACCGGGGGGCTCTGGGATCGTAGGTGACTACAGGTTGACCAGGTGGAGGTCGGAGGCAGCGAAGTGCGGGCACAGGGTCATGTTGGGTTCTTCAGCTGCTTCAGGACCCTCTTGTGGAACTTGGCACGGACACGGTTAAACTCCATGATGTCGGAGGGGTCCTCCTCTGTCCAGAACTTGTGGAACTCCTGCATGAGGTAACCTGAAAACGGGAAAAGCAGACTGTGAAACAGGGCTTTGCAAGGGCAGACCCCGACTCAAACCGCAGCAGGACAAGTGTCGAAAATCTCAGCTATGAAAATGAGCTGTGCCATGGAGACCAGGGGCAAGGAAACACTGGGTTGGGGCGGCCTGTAGCGTAGTGGTTAAGGTGCATGACTGGGACCCGCAAGGTCGGTGGTTCGATCCCCGGTGTAGCCACAATAACATCCGTACAGCCGTTGGGCCCTTGAGCAAGGCCCTTAACCCTGCATTGCTCCAGGGGAGGATTGTCTCTTGCTTAGTCTAATCAACTGTACGTCGCTCTGGATAAGAGCGTCTGCCAAATACCATTAATGTAATGTAATATAGTAGGTCTATGCACGGCAGAGCAGATATACTCACAGAAGGTCTGCTGGAAGTTTGCAAGGCTGGCATCTCTGGAGCCACATTGTACAGGTGGGTCTTCAGGGCACCGCTGACCAACAACGCGTAGGCCAGGTCAGTGATGTTGATGCCCACGATGGCGAAGGAATATCTGCCATGGCAAGAGAGGTCTGCTTCATCATCACAAAGGACAGCTAATTTCAGCCCACCGAGTATGCTGCTCACGCAAGGTGTGAGGTTGACACAATAAATCTCAGCGTTAATGATGATTATTCCACCCCACATTGAGACTAATAACGGCACAGGATTCATGACTTGCGGTCAGCAGATGGGTCCTTAGCAGGCGGGTTCTCCCCTTATGGTTAATGTGATGGTATGTACTTTGAGCTGACATTGAGCACTTAGCATTGTGGGTAATAACGATGAAGGTCAACAGCACTGCTACAGCACATGCTTGAACAGGGTGCAGAATGGGGGATTAATCAGCTTTACTGGGCATCGACAAGCCATGTGATAGAAAGGCACACATCTGCATTGTGCAAGATGTCATTCCCAATAGCATCTCAGTCTTTTTCTTGCGCTATCAGCAGTTGTTTTATACCTCCATCACCTGTGTTCATGCAAAAGGCTCTGACTGTTTAAAGGAAGGCTGCCATGTTAAATGTCTGTCATATTCACGAAACTCCTATCGCTAAACTGCTAATGTTTTTGTTCCTTGTAAGCAGAGGTCCAGCATAATTCCAGTGTTTATGTGTGAATGAGAAACAGGGATAGAGGGTATGCATGTATGTGTGTGTGTGATATGTATTCCTGTGTGTATGTGTGCCTGTGTGTATGCATGTGCGCATATCTGTGTGTATGTGTGTGTGTGTGTGTGTGTGTGTGAGTGTGTACATGTGTGAGTTTGCACACACAAGCATATGTGAATAATTCCAATATTTCTAAGAGATGCCAACCTGGTTGGTTTTTTTTTTGTTTTTTTTGCTTTCATATTTTTACAGATATTGCATGAATTCCTTTTTATTGATTGACTAATTGTGTCATGATCTGTGTTTTGTGAATTAATTTCATTGTTTATTATCCTTTATTTTTGTAATTTATTATTTTTCATATTCATGTTTGTTTTGACTGTCATAGTATTCCTGTGTTTGTGTCTGCCTTACCATGTGCTTGTGTTTTCTTTGTCCTGAACCCCGCCCTCACCTGCCTCTGTTAGCCACGCCCCCTTTGGTTCATTTGCATTCTAATTGTTCTGATTGATTCCTCCCTGTTCCTCGTTGTCTCCTGCCCATTAGTAGCTTCCCTCTGTTATTTAAGTTCTTCCCGTTTGTTCAGCCCTTGCCAGATTGTGCCTGAAATGTTTAGTGAGATATTCTACCCGTTTTTGCTCTGTTCCCATGTGCGCTTGATAGATCTTTGATTTTCTGTTTATATAATATTTTTTGGATCTGATCTTTTGGCATTTTTTGAGTTTTGGGTTTTTGAGAATTTGTTCTGTCTTTTCTGAGTTTGAATTTTTGATTTTTGATTTTTGAATTCTGAGTGACTGCCTTGTCTGATCCTGGTGGAAATAAATTATTCTCTTTTTGTCTACTACTTGCCGGTCTGCATCTGGGTCCTTGTCTGCGAGTCCTGACAAATTGTGGATTCAGGGCAGTTTCTTCACAGTAAAGTGCAATGAACATCCAGATTCAACACTACATTGAGCCCACAACATGCACAAAATGTATTTGTATTCACAGTAACTAGGAGAAACCGCTGCATGACAACAATCTTTAAAGAAATATCCAGCATAAACTTAAAGGGAATTGCAGCCAATTATGTTTTGAGATGGGGTGACAGTAGATACTCACCCGATCGCTTTATCAAACTTCTTCTTTTCCCACTCTGCCTTGCTCATCTTGCTGTGGAAAGAGACCAAACCACACGGGAAAACAGCTCTGTCAGATTACCAGCAACCAATAACTAATATGCCCCAGGCAGATGGCTTACACCCGGGGTCACAGATGTTCAGAATTAAACTGGTGGGATAATTGCATCATATGTAATCATTCCATAATTCATTTCATAATCTAGTTCTCTGTAGTGACACATTATGTATGTAGAAGACATGAGGATTCTACTTAGAAATTGGCATTGGAAACTAAATAAAATGTACAAAATGGAAAAGCATATTAAATGATTTAAAAGAATAAAAGCAAGACAAAATGATGAAATACCTGGTGGTTCCCTGGGCAATGGGCCTACTCAAGAGAGAGGAATGAAAAGAACAAAAAAACATGTGTTCACTGACAGGATGCAGTGGACCTGAAGCTGATCAAAAGCAAACTGACGGTAAGGCACAGGATCTCCTGTTGCTCCAGATTTCTCTGACTTTGGAAGTGGACAGTGCGCAAATAAAGCATGGAAACTGTGTGAAATGCAAAAGAACAGACGTGACAATTTGGCAAACAGATGTGACAACTCCAGATGATTTACCCCTCTTTGCTGGAAGCGACAGTATCTTTTTTCCCCCAGCTCAAAAAAATCTTGAAAGCTATGCTGTAATTCGGAATACTCATGACCATTGAATACCTGAGTCTGACAAATAATAATTTTCCGAAGCTATCTCATTGTGAATAGAGTGACACGTCAGAATTGATTGGCGTTTCCGTCGTGCGTTGGCTGTGGCATGGCCCTGCGGAGAGAGGTGAGGATTGGTGGGGATAACTGACCTCTGCTTGGGCTGCAGTGAGTCGTGAAGCACCTGCAGGGCCGCAGCCTTGTCATGCTCTGCAAAGTATCTGCAGCCACAAAGAAACCGCATGAAAAGGCCAGGGTTATCGACACAGTGGTTACCGTCAAAAGTAGTTCTGCCTTCTCACTGCTGCTAGCAGGGTTAGTAGTAGAGTAGCCCACTTCCTCTCTGTGCAGGAAGCGCCCCTGAGCGCACATGCTCAGCGAGCACTTCATTAGGTATTTATTAGACTTATGTTTTAGACGTATCAAGTCTTCTGCTGCTGTGGCCTATCCACTTAGAGGTTTGACGCACTGTGTGTTCAGAGATCCTCTTCTGCATACCACCTTTCTTATGTGTGGTTATTTGCGTTACTGTCACCTTCCTGTCAGCTTCTGCCAGTCTGACCCTTCTCCTCTGACCTCTGTCATTCACAATGCAACAACTGCTGCTCACTGGATGTTTTTTGTTTTTTGCACCATTCTCTGCAAACACTGGAGACAGTTGCGTGTGAAAATCCCAGGAGATCAGCGGTTTCTGAGATACTCAAACCCCCCTATCTGGCACCGACAATCGTTCCACGGTCAAAGTTATTTAGATTACACTTCTTCTCCATTCTAACATTTGGTCTGAAACACAGCTGAATCTCTTGGCCACCTCTGCATGCTTTTAAATATTTGCATTAACAAGCCGGTGTACGGGTCTACCTAATAAAGTGGGTGTATACTCACAGGAGGTTGTGCAGTCCCAAGAGGCCCATGCCCCTAAAATCGGTCTTCGGGTCACTGCCTTGGAAACCAATTTCACACCACTGCTTAGAGATGCGTCCAGTCAGTGGAGTTTCAGGCCGCAGGGCCTTCCACAGCTGCAGAAAAAAACACCAAGGTGGGGTCAACGCCATTTCAATTCAGCCATTTCAGGAAATAAATTGAAATTTTATTCATACATTGAAAATGCCAATAATGTCCGTTGAGGAAAGTACAATTCATTAATTGAATTTCAATTAATTTCTTTAACTGGCGGAATTGAAATGGACCCTGCGTGTCACTGAAAGGGGCTTCACTGAGCAAAAACAAAGACACATATATGCAAGACGATAAAGGAAAAAGATGGTAGCTTTTCAATATATAAAACACCACTCAGACGCTTGTGAAGTTATTGTCAAATGTCTCTAAAGCAGATGTGCATAAGGACAGATGTACAGGTGCGTGGTTGACATCAGCCTTTTCTATCCACTTAAAAGCAGGTGTATAAAGGTTTGCAACCTCCAAGGTCGGGGCCTACAGTTGGATCATAATAAGAATCATAATGTTTGCAGCCTACAACAGAAGAGAGCTTAAACACTGTTTGTGTGTGAAGAGAGGAATGTGAAGACTGTTTGTGTGTGATGTTAAATGGTAAATGGTTGGCATTTATATGGCGCCTTTATCCAAAGCGCTGTACAATTGATGCTTCTCATTCACCCATTCATACACACACTCACACACCGAACGGCGATTGGCTGCCATGCAAGGCGCCAACCAGCTCGTCAGGAACATTTAGGGGTTAGGTGTCTTGCACAGGGACACTTCGACACGGCCCGGGCAGGGGATCGAACCGGCAACCCTCCGACCGCCAGACGACTGCTCTTACTGCCTGAGCCATGTCGTGTGTGAAGAGAGGAATGTGCAGACAGGTATCCGGGCTTGCGCTTTACCTTAAGCAGCATTTCCTCATGCTCTGCGTTCTCACAGTCATACGGCTCCCTACGTAGCTTCTCCACCTCCAGCACCAGGTTCCTGTAGCCCACAATCTGGAAGAGGCTAGCCTGGAGAGAGATGCCCAACCTGGGCAGGAGAAAGACGGCACGTGGGTGAGCAAGGGGAACCGTCTCTGCATTCTGAAAGAAACAACTGGACCATGACTCGGGTCAGAGAACAGGCCCAACTCCACCTGTTCCACCTGCCGATAAGTAGGTCTGAACTATGATGCCAGAAGGAAGAAAGACGTGGCCATGATACGGGATGTGTTGCCCTGATGCAGGGGGTCAGTCACACTTAAAACATGCCCCGGCTTACTGAAGACTGATTGGAGAAAACTTTGGGCACAACTTACTGTGGGTTTGTGTCGGGATTGATCTTTTTCAGGGTCATGATGTCATCGATAGTCTTCTCCACTGAATCTGGATGTACACTGACCGCAGATTGGAGGAGCTGATAAGGAAATTATACCGTAGATATTACCACAAACCACATCACTGTACTACACAATATGTAGGGGTAATGGCCCCACAGATTGACAGTCTTAGCCAAATTAAACCAACAGTGAAAAACGTGAAACATAAAAACTCAACTCACCTCATTCTTAGAAAACCTAAGAGAGGACTCTGTCAAGACAAAGCAGATCATCGCAGGAGGGGTCAATAAACTATTTCCAACAGATATGTATCTTAACAGAAACAACAATAGTTTAAATTATAATTTACAGCATTTAAGGACAGTGGCTGATCTGCAGGTAACTTGTGATAATCACGTAACGTTGACAATCACCTATCTTGAGGGTCCTGCGAGCCCCCGGTTTGTTACTGTAGCAGATACGCTGCAGTTCGCATCGCCCGGTGACCTTCCGGATCACAAACTTCAGGGTTCGCCACAGACATTTGCAGTACAGGAATACGAAGAACTGCGTCAGGACCCTGGGGGGACAAGAAAAACGATCATTTCAACTATAACTTACAGCATTTAAGGACTGAATTCCACTGACTTCCATCTCCTACTGAGGCCGTTATCAAGTCAATCAGATCAGGACAGGCCACATGCTATGTGTAGTGCCCTCCAAAATGTTTGGGAAAAGACCCATCATTTATTTATTTGCCCCTGTACTCCACAAATTGAGATTTGCAATTTAAAGAATCACATGTGGTGAAAGTGCACATTGTGTTTATACATAGTCCCTTCATTTCAGGGCACCATAATGTTTGGGACCCAGCAATGTTATGTGAAGAAAGTATTTTGTTGTATATGCCATGACTTCCTGACCTATCAACATCATCAGAGTCTGGATATCTTATTCTGAGGTTGTCCTATAAGCAATAATAAAACTTTGAACATGAATTTGGAACACATTTGTTGGCTAAATGGCTTTAAGTCATCAAGGGTCCAAGGTATCAAATCCCCTCCACCCATCTACTGCTGCCAGATATTGAGTAGATACAAAAATAATTGTTTCTTCTGAATATATTTTCTGTTCAACAAGAACATTCTATTTGCAAAGAGCATTAGTATCACTGCATTAGCATTAGTATCTGAAAATAACATATCCAGACTCTGATGTTGTTGATAGGTCACAGACAGTCATCAGGAAGTCATAGCATGCAACGGATATGCAACAAAATACTAAACATGACTACTTTCATTGACATAACATTGCTGCGTCCCAAACATTATGGTACCCTGAAATGGGAGGTCTATGTTTAAACACTGCTGTGATTTAATCACCCAAAGACGCAATTCCTGAAAATCTGACAATGTGCATTTTAACCTCATGCAATTTATTTTATAACAAATCTCACATTTCTGAGTATGGGGGCAAATGAATAAATGATGGGGTCTTTGTCCCAAATATTATAGTGGGCATTGTATTTGCACAAGTTCAAAGAAGCGTACAAAAGCGTGCTTCCGTACAAAAAAAAAGCTACGTTCTTTTGGAGTTTCGTTTTATTTTGTAAAGGACAGAAAGAAATAACAGCACCCGTAACAAAGACAGAGCTATGCATCAGAGTAAATCCT
>NW_026911083.1:0-36025 GCF_963692335.1 Osmerus eperlanus | reverse complement strand
CGATTCGCGCTTCCGCCAGGAGCGGGAGACACAATGCTGATTGGTGAAACGAACTCCTGTTGGAGCCTTCCTGTGACGCACTGCCCCTCAGAACAGCGTCCTGAATCATCCGGCGCATTGGTCGCGCCACGCATTTGGTGCACAGCTGAATGAAACCAAAAAAAATAAGAATTGGGAACTGCCTGCTGATTCATCCAACCATTCATCCGTTTCTATACACCAGGGTTTAAAAGGGAATATTACGACAGCGTTTAAATTGACTTTTTGTGACACGCGTGAAGTCAGATGGTTTACTGGCAGTGGGCATGTCCATGTTTTTGTTTAATTACGTTTAATTGGCAGAAGCCCAAGTTTAATGGGAACGTATTCATAAAGTTGGTGAACTCAAGATGATAACTTGCCTATAAAAAAGGAAATAAAACAAGAAGACAGGAAGGCAAAGCAAATTTTCTCACGGTGCTTTTGAAAGAGAGCTAACATCTTCTCATCCACTGGAATAATGCAGTCAAAGTCATTTTTACTGCTACTGTACATGGGTGGACAGCCAATGATTAATTAATTCATTTGGATTTGATTAATAATTAGACCAAAAGATCTGATTCCCCAGATGATGAGCGTGAACTGGGAATTTATCCAGGAGATTTTATTTGTGATAAATAAATACAATAAAGTAATAATACATTCTCCACAGTATGCAGTAATTTCATTAAGTTCTACACAGAGGTTAGGTTGGGTTGTATGCGGTTTAAAGAGTGCCCCCTTCTGTCAAGTTGGTGTTCTGCACCAAGGTCTGTCCCTTTTGAGTTCAGCCAATTAAAGATTCCTCCTCCGGTGATAGGTTCTCCATGGTAATATGTATGTCTGCAGGCCATGTTTAAGAAAAGCTGGACTGTTTACATTCTTTAGTGCAAACTTCATCCCAGCTAAACCAAAACATCCATATCTGATGACAGCTGCCACTATTATCCCAGAGCTGTGGGCAGATGATGATTAAGTGGTTTGGGGTGATTATTAAACCCATATTTTACAATACGAGACCCTCAGAATGGGTAAACTGTTAACCTCTGACCACATTAGTGTCCAAGTATCATCTGTCACTGGATGAAGATTAGATTATTTTCGTAACAATCTGACTAGCTGTTAAACGTGAATGATTACACTGTGCTTTGATGCTCATAAACACTATTTTATGTATTCCCTGTATTTATCTACTCCAAATTGAGCCATTCTTACTTCGCGGTTAAAGCAAACATCAACAAATTTGCTAACATAAGCAACAACATTAGTCAAAACAGTTTGTGCCTGAAAGGAGTATTTCAAATGTCCCTTGCTTCTGTTAATTGTGCAATGACTGCAAAGTGGACGAACATCCTACTTGTTTTTGTTTACACTAGTTGTAGTGTAAAAGGGCAACCTTGTGTAATCATCTACACTGATGTATAAATAAGAGATGGTTGCCTTTGTAAGTTAGTGGAGTGATCAAAAAGAAATGGTTTGCACACAAAAAGACTATCAACTGTATTAGCAGCAGGAGAATACTAGTAATAGTGATCGTGCAAGGAATTTATTTGGACTACGATATCATTGACTTCACATACCAGTATCTATTAAGCAGTTGAGCACAATGTTATCCGTTTTTTTAAGTTAGCTGTGAACAAGTTAAATCATTTAAAGGGAAATACTGGTGGACACAGAAAGGAATACAAATGACAGCTCAATGCAACTTAGGTGTCAGCTGAAAAATGGCAGCAGTTGGTTGCCATTTTTACCACACACACCCATGGTTCACGGAAGAAAACGACTCAACGCACAGTTAAACTTTAAGATAATGAAAGCAAGCCGGCGAGAGGTACAAAGTCAGAGTAGCTTAAAATCTTCCAGCTGTTTGGTATCACCATTGGGTTTTTTTTCTGGATATAAACAGTAGTGTGCTTTCACATAAAGACCCCCCCTCACATTCCCACTGCCACGAGGAGCCATGATGATGGATAATAAGGAAAAGTGACATCTCATTAAACTCCATTCCCTCTCACTCAATGGCACTTTCCTTACGGAAAGCCAGTGGGGGGAAATCCACAAACAGAATCTTAAAGGACACCATCGCTATGGTGACCTATATTCACCTTTAAGTAGGTCACTTTCCTTGGAGTATTTTTTTTAACCACGGCCCTCTGGCTCGTAAAAGGAAAAAAAATAGCGTGGTGCCAACCGACCTCCTCAAATCTCGCTATGAGAGTTTACGCATTGCCGTGCTCTTTAGTTTTTTTATTTTTAAATCGCTAAAATATTTCCAGATTGCTGTCTTAGTTGCCATGCAACTGGGGAGAAACTTGGTTCCGTCAGCACGCTTGGCACAGGAGGGTTCTGGTGTGGTGCCAGAGACTGTGGTGACAATGGCATTCCCACTGACACGCCATCTACCACACAGCCGGACCCCATACCTGACAATTACCCACCAGGATGCGCACAAAGACCCTTCACAGCCAGGAAGCCCAAGGTAGCATAGCTATCGTTGTTGTGGGAGACAGCGCTTAGTATAAGACATGGTCCCTCTATTTGTATGCTAACTATTACACATTCAAGCTTTTTTCTCTCTTTTAGCAAGACTATTTATGGGCATTCATGCTTGTATAATAGTGTGGAAAAACCGAAGAATAAAACTGTGATCTGCCAGCAAGAGCTGAAAGAAAGATTCCCTTTCACAATATGACGAGCATGTTTTAAATTACGTCAAAATCTGTTGCTCCCTTGGAATTCCTCTGTTAGCATCAAAGAACTTTAGCCCTGTACCTTTTCTCCGTGGCTGTGACATACTGAGACAAAACCTCCATTGATCCCAGTAAGGCCCAGTCACTCACCAGTTCTGTTTACATTGTCAGAGTGGCATTGGACAGTCAAGTGAAATGCCATTGTTTTCTCTTCTTTTTGTTCAAAAACAAAGATGTAGGCAGACAGAGACAAAGAGAAGGACAGAGAAAGAGAGACAGAGAGAGAGAGAAATATATAGAGAAAAAGAGAGAAAAGGGGGCGAGAGAGAAAGAGAGAGAGAGAGAAAGCTTGAAGTGCCTGTGTCACATCCATCAGCTTGTCAGACTCATTGTGAGATAAGCATGGTCAGCAATGTCCAAATTAGCTTTTTTGTCACATTCAGGCCGCTATCTCTTTCAAAACCAGGATCAGCAGGCAGACAACTAATTGCTGCATGTGATTGAAAGAGGATTAAGGATGTTGAGCTATAGTATAAACAGTGCAACCGAGCCCTTTTGTTGATACCAACTGTTTAGTTAAGTGAACGTGGATTGTGGCCAACAGAACTACAATTAACGAGAAGTAAGGTTACCATGACATTAAGGGAAAAAAAGACCAGAAATGATGTTGGCACTGACCCAGTTCACAAATATGCAAACACTGGACTTATTTTGAGAGTGAATCGATGCTCGCAGAGACGCACAGGGAATTGCGCTCCGTATTTAATATCGCACAGCCCAGAACGGAGAAGCAGTGAGTCTTGCTGTAGATAAAAGAAGCAAATCTGTTAACGTTCATCATTCAGTCCTAAAATAAGTGCCACTAAAGGCAGTTGTGTTTCCCTTCTCTGGTTTATGGCCTCATTTTTTTTGTTTGTTTATGGCAGGAATTGAAAGGCTTAAAAGGCGGTCCAGAAGAGAGGGGGTTTACAGAATTAAGGTAAATCAAAAGACAAAGGCCCTGCTGACATTGCATTTTACTCCCTAATAAAAACTACAGGCCCCAGAGACCTGGGCCCGAACACTTTCTCAGGCTCCCTCCTGTGTGCACCTCTTCAATCAGGAACGACAGAGCCGGCGGAATGAACTACGGGAATGAAGAGGGCAGAAAAAGACGCTGTTTGTCCCACTGACAGCCGCTCTCGGCCATTTCCTCAAGTCTGCTACAGGCTCTCCAAGACAGTCAGCTGAAAATGTTTTTGTTCATTATTGTAATGATACACTGTTAAGGACCTAGAATGCTAAGAAACATAATTAAAATGTGGAATAAGTTGTGAAATTTTTTAAATATTTATTTTCTTCTACCCAGAGACACTTGATGATAAATTTGATGTTATATGCATTTATGCACTTTATAAAATTCACTGAAAAAAATGTACGTAAAGTATCTTACTCAAAGGTACTGTCAAGCCTACAGCCTTTGCTGTTCCGGTTGTTGGCCCAGTTCATTGATAATTGGAGCCAAAATGGCGGAACCACTCACAATATTTCACATGAAACTTAATGCATGACAAGGAGCTGGATGGCAACTGGGATGCTACCCACGTTTGCCAGCTCTGAACAAGCTTTTTTGTTGAGTCGTTGGAGCCATGAGGTGCGCAGATGTGCCAGGGGGTCACGTCTCCAAAAATCACAGCTCACCTGCGAGACAGCTGGAGAAACACGTGCACTAAAGTACTTGTTTATGACAATGAATACGCTTGGAGTATCCAGAAAGTATGTATTAGCCAGCAGGTCAAAGCAGACTGTATGAAATGATCTTCTGGTCCATGTCTGAGGGCATTGAAGGGATGGTGAAGAAAAAAAGAGAAAGATTTATTTGCTCCAAACAGAATTTCTTGACTTTGCAGTGTCAGCCTCTTAGTTGTGCTCAATCAAAGACACAAGGGTAGAGTCATGTGTCGCACACATGTGATGTTGGCTCGTGTCTCACAGATTACCTTTACTGCTACCGTAAATCCTCTTAGGTTTTCGGGAGCTGAGAATATGGACCCTGGGCGGAGCACTTTGGAAAATAGACTCCTCACTTCAAGACTAGCATGATAGTCACGTCATAAAACAATCTGTGTATAATGAGTGTGATATATTATTGTGGTCACTAATAAGTGTAAAATATATTGTCATAGTAGACTCAAACAGACCCAGAACCAAACACCACTAACCAAGACATAAGCAGAATTATTCTGTTTCCCTCACATTGAAGATTATTGGACCTAGCTAAATGCAGAATAAATAAATAATCTCAGCTGTGTCTACCTGAGATTACATGAGTGGTAACCATACATGTTCTCATAAACAGTGGATGGGCTGTCATTGCAATGGCTGTGGTTTGTGATTGGCTGTGGCTGTGGCTACAGATAAAATATGCCATATCTGCTGTATTTTGTCTACATGCTACATGGGACAGCATGCAGTCTAGTGGCTAAACTACATGACCGGGACCCGGAAGGTTGATGGTTCAAGCCCTAGTAATAAGATCCAGGCAGCTATTTGGCCCTTGAGCAAGGCTCTTAACCACAAATTGCTCCAGGGGGGGATTGTCCCCTGCCTAGTCTAATCAACTGTTAGTCACTTTGGATAACAAAACAGCAGTTAAATAACTGTAATGTAATGATGTGAAACTTGTTTTCTCAGTCTATGGAATCATAGTCTAAACTATGTATCTTGTAAACTGTTGGAACATATTCTCCACACTTGACTTTATTCACATTACTGACTGTGAAAGCCAAGAGTGTTTGTTCTGACCTTTTCAAATTCAGGATAGCGTAATGGAATTCACTATTGCTATCTTTAAAGCTTTAACTGCCATTGTTATGCAGGTTTTGCTTTTAAATCATGACTTCGTTATGTAATTCGATGATGCAATATCATCATGCAAATTCAACATTCAATAAAACTAATGTAATCAAAAAAGCAATAATTTTCATGCAAATATATACATGCAGCATACATGTAGTAGCCTTTCTGTGGCCTCATCACTTTCAAAGAGCAAAACAATGCAAGTATGGCAACTGCAAATAACTATGGATGGCAAGCTCATTTCAACTACTTAGACAATTGAAATAATATGCTGTATACATAAAGTTATTATTATTATTATTATTATTATTATTATTATTATTATTATTATTATTATAATTATTATTATTAGTAGTAGTAGTAGTAGTAGAATATGGTTTGGGACATGGCATTAAACTATATGCCATTGTCCTCACATTTAAATGAGCTATTTAATGTTGACTGAACATCCACAATCCAGTTTGGATTGTAATGGATTAAAGCATTCCCAAATGAAGCCTTGCAACAAAGCACTATTGATTTGAAGGTGGCACAATCCAATGCATGTTTACCAGAAGTCCATAGAGAATGAGCTTGAATAGAAAATCAATGAAAGCACTGCACTTTCAATATTAGTGCTGCTGCCTCAGCTCCCATTTACTGTGCTGTGTCGGCTATTAAAATGATGTGCAAATAACAAACAAATAAATACACAAGTAAATAGTCATTTTCAGAATCATTTTCATGGCCCTAAGCATATTCTTTTAATTCTACCAATTCAATCTTGCTTCTCAGTCTCTTCTACCACAGGTCCCCTTTTGAAACCGCCATAAAGGGTGAATTCAGGTAATTTGGGAGAGTAGCTATTATACTCATAGGCCTATTAAGCTTGAGAGACAATGAACTGATTGTTTTATCATTTCTAGGTTTATGATGGCAAATTGTTGGCTCTAAACTTCACAACTTCATTATTGTATAATAGCCTATATAATATAAATGAAACGTGTGTGCATAGGTCAGTACTTTAAGCTTTTTTTATTTGAACAAAACAAACCTTCTTAATCATGCGTACTTTGTCAGTGGCCTGTCCTTCACACTAGTTCACTTCGAGGGAAAGTGCTACCATGTGTTTCTTTCAAACTTTCTTTTCTTTTTTTTACCATGTGTTCGATGAAAAAGGGGAGACGGTGACGTCAGATCGGGGCTGGTCTGTAGTTTATTAGCCAGAGCGAAGTGCCAGGTTGCAGCAGCACACTGCTCTGTTCTGAACACAGAGCTCACTCACACTAACAGTCTCCTTAGGGATTTTTTTTTTACTAACAACTTTTCATAACCAATAACAAACAAGAAATACTGATCAAAGTTCTGCAATTCTAAGCAAACTTCACTTTGAGTTTTTATTATTAACTAAAACAAAGCGTGCTGCAAATTGTACTGAAGCGTACAACTTTTGAACAAGTGGATAAAGTTTTTTTTTCTGTTGCGCTGGAGTGGAAAATACTCTAAGTCTGAATTGGAATCATTTTTCTTCGTTAGATAGCTAAAGTGAAATCGACTCGTGATGGTTCTCCTGTCACTATGCCTAGCTATAGCTGGAATTACTCTGAGTCTGACTTCAGCTGACAATGTAAGTGACCTCTTCCTTTTGCTTTGCACATAGTTTATAAAGTCAAACTAGTCAGCTTAAACACAAGGCGGTTACAAAGTTGTGAACTCTGAAGTGCATCCAGACGTGTATTGCACAGCATTGCTATCGATGACACGAAGTGTCAGTTTCGGCAGTAGGCTACCATCTGCTGCAAGACTGTTTTGGTAAACCAAGTAGCGGACAATTTTGAAAATTCCACGTAACGCCGGTATAGTGTTACCCTTTGATTTTGCACAGAATTCTGCTAATATTGTGTGCGCTTTAGGTAGAAAATAATGCTACAGCCCATCAAGTAAAGTATACGTTGACCTCTTATTGTGGGAGTGAGTTGAGTTTTCACTTTCAATATTATTTTTTGTTTTATTTTAGAATACATATTTCCAAGTGCGATTCATTGTTGTCACTGGATGAGAAGTTTTACACAGTTCACGGAACACGTGAAATCGAAAGTTGAACTTTTGCCAGCTCGCATAATCTCTTGAGGGACTTCTGAGTAAATCTGGGTACTGATTTACGGTCAGAGGGGTGAACATTTTGGCCAGTGCATGCGTCTTACATGTATTCGCTCTTGTCTAATTGACTGAAAATACGTTTTGGTTTTCCTTTTAGGCTGGTGAAGTAGAAAAAGAAGGTAAGCATCTATTTGCATGAATTTTTCAAATGATGGCTTAAATTATGGTAAACACTACAAAGCCTGTGCAGCCAGCTTTTGAAATAAGTGTATGTCTAGGACCAAGTAGACCCGTGTACTTATGTCTGCGTGTGGTATGAACTCTCCCATGAATAACCTAGCAATTAAGCCTTTATAAGGTGAAACTGTCATTTCCCCAAGTAAGACCATAGAACAAGTAAAACCAATGTGTTAAAAGGTGTGATAAACAAAACTAACCTACATGAAACTGAGATTGAAAACTCCTATTAAATCTGGCTTCTAGACTGCATGCAAAAAGGTAATTATTTCATGGAACTAGAAGCACTACATAGTTTTAATTTATAAACCTCAGTAGTTTGACCAAGTGCATAATACAGTATGTTTGTCTGTATGACTCCAACACTTACATCTGCTTTTTAGTTCTTGTGGAGTTGGACCACACTAAAGTAAATGACAAGGACCAAAATATATGGCTTTGATTATTTATTTAATTTTTTTCCTCTTCTTCAGTTGCGTACCTGTTTGCAGACCATCGTTCTTGTGTCTAGAAGGCCAAATTTAGATGGGAAATTGCTTTGAAATGAAAGGGGACCGTTGGAGGGCTCTAAACTTCCCTTCACTTCTAACCTGACCACAAATGAGCAGCTGAATGGGGATCTTAGTGTAAATCAAACACTGTTCCCTGTTCAGAGTCACTGCAGCCTGGCAGCTGATACCCTCCCTCTGTCCCTGCAGACTTTCTCTGGCATTGCTCAAGGAAGTGGTAGATCCTTGATTTGATGGGGGTCTCTACCCTGCGTTAATGACCTTGCTTTTAATGGCCCATTTGGAGCCAGGTCCTGCAGGAGGCTGTTTTAATACCTGTATTTTCTCTTCCAGAGTCTCTCAGGAGCAGACTGCGGGAGTACGGTCTGATCACGCCCATCAGCACCGACGCGGACGGCCACTTCCTGTCCCACCTGCTCTCGGCCAATCACAAGCAGCGCGTGAGGCGGGACGCGGAGCGCGGCGAGGAGCGGCTGTTTTTCAACGTCACGGCGTTCGGGAGGGAGTTCCACCTGCGGCTGCAGCCCAACCGCAGACTCCTCGCCCCGGGCGCCATGGTGGAGTGGCACGGGATCCAGGGCAACGGCACGGACAACGCCAACCAATCAGGCGCTGAGGCGGCGGACAGTATACTGAGGAGGGAGTTGCTCCAAACCGACTGCACTTTCATCGGAGACATCACCGACATCCCTGGGGCGTCTGTCGCAATTAACAACTGTGACGGGCTGGTAGGTGGATGGTTTTTTCTCTTCCCCCCCCCCCCCCCCCCCCCCACCTCTCTCTCTACATCTCCAGTCCATTTAAATTCACATTTTCTGTTCATTTGGAGAGATTATGATTATTAGCTATAGCCCCCTGTCTCAAAGTTTACACTTTGCTCAAGTTTAGCCAGTATTTGCTGTTCGCTATATTAGTATTCAGACCATTAACATTTATATTACATTGCAGTAATATGATGTTTTATGCAGAATTAAATGGTATTATAGGATGTTGTATGCAATGTGAAGTATGTATGCTTGTATGTGATACCTCTTCTTAATTGCGTTTAATTACTTATGAACTTTAGTTGAAGAAAAACATTTAAAATCTGAATGAAGGAAATTCAGCTGAAAATGTAGCCTTGCGCTGGCCGGGGGGCCTAGCCTAGCACTGACGTGAGAGCTAGCCTAGTCCTGACTGGAGAGCTAGCCTAGCCCTGACCGGAGAGCTAGCCTAGCATTGATTGTTGAGTTAGCATAGTGCTGATTGGAGATGTAGCCTAGTGCTGACCAGAGTGCTAGCCTAGCATTGACCAGAGAGCTAGCCTAGGGATGACCAGAGAGCTAGCTAAGCACTGACCGAAGAGCTAGTCTAGCACTGATCAGAGAGCTAGCCTAGGGCTGATCAGAGAGCTAGCCTAGGGCTGACCAGAGAGCTAGCCTAGCGCTGACCAGAGAGGTGCTGCTGCTTCCACTGAGGCTGACTGGTATGGTGCAGTACAGGATGAGCAGCTCGGGGGCAGTAATGCAGTGGTATCCCACAGAAAGGGGGCCACTTTAAACCCACGCTGCCCTGGCAGGATGCAGACAATTATGTGCTGCCTGTGTGAGTCCCAGTTGCAGTCAGCTAATTACAGTACATGGCCCAGACACAAGCCTGTGATGTGAAGACTACAGGGATCTGCTCTGGCTGAGCCACTGGTGAATTGCAGCAGTTGAATGAAAAGGTGGCTGGAGGGTAGTTAAGTGATTTGAACTTTGGACGATTGAAGGCTTGGGTCAGCTTCACTGAGGCTCGAGTTTAACAGTCAGTCATTATGATGGGCTGTCATCTACCCTGAAGAGGGCTTATGAACTACAGATCCTGGAACTCCGGACACCCACAAATCTCCTGGGTTTTAATATACAGTGTAGTCTGTCAGTGATTCTGCAGTGACACAGTGGCTCTGTACTGTGGGTTTGAAATGAAACAATGGATATGAGGTTAAAGTGCAGACTTGCAGTCCATATGCAGCCTTTTTTATACATAGGCCCCCCATTTTAGGGGACCAAAAGTAAATGGACATGAAAAATCCCCATCCCCTGCTCAGCTGTCCTTGGCCAGCTGCATGTCACCGTGTTGCATCATCAGTTCATGTACAAGGAAGCCAACAAAAGGTCAAGAGATGAAGTGCGGCCTTTCCATTTTTGCTGCTTTCTACATCATTAAAGTCATCATTAAATTTCTGCACACCCCTTGGCATTTGGTTATATGACTGATTCAGTAGCGGTGTTAGCTGGAACAGGAGTATACTAGTCAGATACAGCACATAATATTAATTAAGTCATAATACTATTTGGCATTCAGTTGTTTGTGTGTGTAGCTCGGAAAGCTCATTTACCGGTTTCAGTGACGGTCTCAGGCACCATCTCTCCACACTGTCGCCGGTCTCTGTGGGAGCCTGTGTGGATTTCCCCCTCATTGGGCTGTTATTCGTGGGGAAGCGTAGCCTTGCAGTCACTCACCAGGGGAGGCATCAGCTCCCTGGCCCTGGGTCAGCTTTGTTTGCATATGTGCTGCTTCCATTCTGGGCTTCCTGGGGTGAATTTTCCACCGGGGGGCCAAACAGTTATTTCCCCGAGCCAAAACTCCCAATGGGGGGGCGGGTGAGGAGGCACTCATCAGGGTGCCGGGTAGCCCTGGATTCAGGACAAGCGAGATTCATTCGGAGTCAAGTCTGAAAAGCAACTATCTGCTTCTCTTTCCATATTCTGTGACACAAGAGGCGAGGAAGCTAAAGTTGTCTGTTTATCACATGGATTAACATCCAGTGGTTTCCCCTGACCTCCGCTTGGCTCTTTAGGGTATGAACCGAGCCGGGCGGCTAATCAGGTTATGAGGAGACAACAGAACAACACACATTCTGTGCCAGAGAGCGGGAGGAATGTGCGGGGGACCCTGTGAATGGTGGCCGTTGCTCTGTCAGAGACCGTCTCTACGGGTCACGGGGGAGCAGGGGGCATTCACACCCGGGCTGCTGAACGTGAGCGGGGTCGACGCATTGTTGGCGGGGTTTCAGGAGACCCTCCCCGCCATTGTCACATCTCAGTGGGTGGCGTTTGTCCTCACACAGCCGGAGATAAGTGCTCTCTTTCTGACTCCTGAAGGCCTGGAGACCCCTGTCATCGTGATTTGATGTGCCCCCGTTCGGACGGGACCGCGTTAGGGCAGGATGTTTCAGATCCGACATGTCGCCCTGTAACAGATTAAAGCCCAGGGGCCCAACTGAGGACGGTTAATGAGAGATTCTGGGATTTTTCATAGACGCGATGTGAGCTGTGATCTGATTCTGTGGGGGGAAAAAAGTTTTGTGCAGAAAATTTGGGGATGTAACACGTGTACCTGGGACCTGAGTCTGTATGGGGAGTGAACACTCCATTGGTGATTATACAGCTAAAGCCCTGTCAACAGTCCACAGAGGGTAATATGAGACAAAAATCAACTGATGATGTATTGATATGGTTTATTTTCTTGGTTTATAGCAAGAAAAATCCCAGTTCAAAAGCCTCATGTTGTGTCAGCCAGGTTGTTTCTCTCGGAGATGGGGGTGGTCCTTACTTGTCAACAGCCTATATAAAGTGATATGAAATAAATGAAACGATTTCTAATTAGGGTTGTTCAATACTCATTTTTCTCAGTTTATTGGGTAGAGTATAAAACTTTACACATCCAAACCTCTGTCAGGTTGTGCCAGGGTTGTTTCTCTGTAGCTGGAGGTCTGTGTGGTGGGGTGGTGTGGGGTTAAAGAGATGAGTAAAACAGCCGTAATTCCTGGGGACCCCCTGCTTGTGGGTACAGCACTGGCCCGTGGTTCTGGCTGTGGTTTGCTGAATGTGCCTTTTTAAAGGTTCCCATCAGGGACTAATTTCCTTATTAAGTACATTACACTGCCTCTTGGGGTTCAGGCCAACTCAGCAACTATTACTGCTAGTGCTTATTGGACATATTATTTTAAGACTATTATAAAGGTTACAATTCATTAAAATCTATTACTCAAAATGTAAAAAAAGCCTTCCTAATGCCTGAGGCTCAAACAGGGTTTTTCTCTATAATCACCTTTGATCTAAAGCAGTGCTTCTGTTGTTCTGTAGGTGTGTGCTTTACTGTTGTTAATTATAGTCATTTTGAGACAGGAGCTTCTTTACGACAGTCTCTTCCGTGAAGCAAATATTTCCTGTCTTCACAGAAGAGGTATGTATCCAGCTCTAGGTTGGTGTATAGTTTGGTCCTCTTATGAGATGGATGTTTGATTCCTCTGGAAGTGCTTAAGAGCTTCTAATACCTGAAGGCTATAAGTTGAGGCTTTATTGTACTAGTATCTAAAACACCCGCAAAACGTTCGCAAAGACCAGTGACGTGGGTGTCGCTAACCCTGCCCTAAAGCCCTAAAGCTAACCCTGCCCCTTCCCCCGCCACCTCTCTGGTCACCTCTCTGTGATTACATTTACCAATGATAATTCTTCTGATAATTATTCAAAAATGGACACTTGGGAAATTGTTTTACAAACAGCTCGAAGCAGCATTTAGATCTGAAGATATGCATAGTTCTACCAAAATTTCAATTGTTTTATTTGAGTCAGTATGGAATACAAATTGAAAGCTCCAGGATGATATGAAAAGCTCAAAAACATGAAAAATATGAGTGTGTGCCTTTAAAGTCTCCTTGACAGCTGAGTTAAGATGATAATAAACACTTCCAATGAGAATGTTATGCATAACTATTGAAGGCCTAGGAATAAATATGGAGTTTACCAAATCCATCTGACCTTAGAATTTACTGGCATCTTGTACTTTCCAAGCTTCTGGACGAACTTAATTCATGCTGTGCTTGGTCACCCACTGTCAATAAGTCACCCAGCTAGTATTGTCTTTGGATTAATAAGGGTAATTATCGCTGGACTTAGTTTACTTCTTCTTATGTTGCCAGTGCCGGTTTCATTTTCTGCTTGAGTGTTTTTGGGACTCAAGTCAGAAAGGTCTTTGAACTCGAGAGTTTCCCCCTTCACTCATGCCTAGAATTCCAGTCAAGCTGAACAAAGAGTATAGTGTTGAAATCAGCTTTGCTTCTGAATCTTAAATATGAGTTTGTGACATTTACGGTGTCTGCAGGCAAAGATGAATTTATGCATTCAGTTTCAAACAGTCAAAAGAGCTAATTACTGTCTTTGACTTTCAAGCACACCTGCTCTCCATATGTCTGGTGGGTTTTTTATTAGTGATCCAAAGTCACGTGTAAACATCTTTATCTAGGAGATGAATATGCAACAGTACCATTTTCTTCTACTTGTGGTGCATTTTCTATGCTAAAGTGGCTATGCAACCCATAAAAACAGAAAATAATGTAAACAATGATGAGAATGCAAGCAAAGGCCTTGAAATGTCACAAGTGTATAACTGTATTGAGAGCAAACACTGCCCTGCTCTGGCTGTTAGCATTACTGCTGTGTGTTGCCATAGTAACATATTCAGCTTTTTCCTCAGAGGCTTGTGTCTGCTTCCTGTTAATGACATCACAGACACTAGTGCCCACCCACCCATGTAACAAGCCACAATCACAACACACTATGGCCTTACCAGACTTTAATTAAATAAAGCTCTTTATTGCAATGTTCCAGGTGGATTTAAGATTTCAAAGGGAGGGGAGTTGGTCCAAAAACTTTTGTGATTACACACTGAGTTTGGGAGCTTTGCTCATGCAGTCAAAGTGAGTTTCAGGATTGCATTGAATGTCTGCCACTGAGAAAACAGACCTCCATGTTTGTCTTTAATGTCTTCTGGATAAAAGCACATTTGTTTCAGCCTCTTATCTCTGCTATATATCATTGTCTAATGTCATGCCTATCCAAAGGGTGATATAGAGGAAAAGATTGAGCCTTTATTATGGATGTGTCCTGAAAGCAGACTATGCACCTTAGATATGGAAGCTATCATTATTATTCGTATTTTGATGTGACTTGCAAAACATTACAGCTGAAAAATTGTTTAATCTTGGCTAGATATAGGAGTTGGCACTGTTTATCTGCAGTATATTATACATTTTTCAATATTATATTGTCAACAGTGAATGTATGCAGCATTAATGCATACAACAAGTGATAAAGTAGAGACATTTTTTAAGTAAGCCGTAATGTTAATATTTGCTTGACTGGATAGTGTATATACTCTAAATAAGCATAGTGGTGTACTTTACTCTGGAAACTTGTTGCCTTAACGTTTAACTGTAGAAAATGTACTTTGAATTTCCAGGGTCTGTGGGTAAACTAAAGAGTGTGAAATATGCAAGGAATTTTACACAAATCGAGTCTACTGTAATACAATGCCAAATTCTGTCACTTGAAGAAATGTGTCCCACATTCTTGTGTGAATATCTACCAAATATTGGCAGAACTAATTGTTTTTTTTGTGTCATCAGTGACAGAAAACTGGCAGGTCTCTTGGGTGAGCTAAGTCTTAAACAGGTCTCAGTTTCATAACACCACAATTGACCCGCATAAAGACACATCTGATTGATGTTTACCAGCTCTAGTATTCTCCATTATTTATGTAAGTTATTAGTGTCAGTACATATTTTTTACCATGCTGGGGTGTTTTAGTCTTCCAAAAAATTGGCAAACTATGATATTTAGCATTTAGCATTTAGAGGCAATATGACTGATTAGTGTCTGCTCAAAAGATAATTTGCCTTTTCAATATGCATCTGCCTCTGTTAATCACTCATTCTGCGTTTCCCCAAGTACCTTAACTGGAATGTAATGACAATTGGCCTCTTTCCCAAAGTCTCCAATGGGCACACCTGCACTGGTGAAAGTTGACTGAGGAGAGCATTTGGACAAAAAATGTCACAAAGCAGATTAAGAAAACCACGCAATTAAATTTCGTGCATTTTCAAACCGGGGACCAGTCTTTCTGTCTCAGGCACACCTGCACTGGCGAAGACTTAGGAGCATTGGGACACAGAATGCGATACAGCAGGTGTAAGAATGCAGAACGTTTTGTACATTTTCATCCTGGGTCCAGTCTGTTTGTCTGTGCTCTTTTAGCCTCGCGGCCCCCCCTCGCTCTTTCACGTCAGTTCGGCCTCCCCCCCCGTCACCGTCGCACATAAAGACGCGATTTAGACGTGCGCAGCTGACATTTTTGGGAGCTTTTTGCTGGTCCTTTAAATGTTCCTTTTGATTTGGAGAGAGAAGTGTACCCAGTTCCTTTCCCCACTGACCTGTCGTAGGCACAAGAGTTGTATTCACTAATAGTTATTGATGTTCCTTGTTGATTCAGCGAAGGGCTTGCCGTTGCAGGAGTTTGACCCCAGAGCTGTTTTGGTATATGGTTTGAGGTCCGGGAGGGGAGCTGCAGATGGAAATGCAGACCCAAGCTATTTCTTAAGGTTCTCTTCAGGAGAAAGTGCCTGCTTTTTTCACATATTAGTCCTCTTGTGTGCATTTAAATCATAGCCTTTAAGCTAGTTCAAGCCAACTTTTTTCTTGCTTTTTGATTAACTGGCGCTTTGTAGTTTTCAGTTCATTTCAGTTACCAAGCCGCCCTTCAAAGCAGTGGCCGTTCAGACCTTATGTATCCTCGAGGCCAGAGAGAGAGGTGCGATTTATTCAGGTGCCAATGTTGTTGTGTTCTCTGCTTTAAGCGGCGGTGGGGGCTTGCAGCGGTGAGCTGCACCTACACTCGGTGAGCTGCACCTACACTCGCATCGGCTGGCCGTGCCTCCCTCGGGATGTAAAGTACCGGGGTCTGAGAGATTTGTGTGAGCTGGCTCAATAAAAAAGCCCTCTGTATTGACGGACATGCTTGGCTGGCACGTAGTGGTGTACAGGGAGGAGACACATGTGTTTCCATGTGCTCAGAGTTTTTTTCCTCAGCCACAAATGTGTGACGTCTGATAACATCTTACTCAAATAAATCAGGGTCTCATTTTATAAAATAAATAAACAGCAGAAAAACTCCAAAGGCAGAGTCTACGGAGGCGGGAGGAGGGGGGTTCTTTATTGTGTTAATTCAAAGTACGCATGTGAAATATTTTTGCAGGGGCTTGTTTATTATTATTTTTCTTCCTAGAAATACAGAGATTCTACTCTTCCTCCCCAAGTTGGAGGACTGCGGCGTTTCTCTTTTTTTCCCCAACAAATCGAAAAAGAAATTAGCCGGTGTAAATTTTTCCTTAAAGTTCCTAAAGTTTAAAGGGAGGAGGGGTGAAAATGGCAGGTAATGATGACGAAGGTTTGCACACATTCCTAAACCAAACACACCTTTAAACAACACGGAGGGAGAAAGGTGCCAGTGTCTGGCCTGAAACTGCGTTTTAAATAAGGCACGTTCATACCGGCTCCTTAAGAAGTTTAGACTGGAGGGCTGTCTCAGAAAACTGGAGCCCTTCAGCTGAATCCCATATGTTTGTCTTGGCAGTGTGGCGGTGTCTGCTTGGCTGCCTCTGATGGCGGGATATTAAACTGATGGAGCACAGAGCTCCTGATCCCCTTCCGAGGGGTTCTATTTAGGTAACACAGGGCCGGGGCGCAGAAAAGCCACCTGCGATTGTCTGTCCGGCCAAACGCACGTGGGGTAGCCGCGGCCGCCGATACTGTCGCCAGTACTGCCAATACCGCCAATACCGCCAAGCCACACCTCCATGTGCTATTTCTCTTTCAGAAATACCTGCAAAATAATGCAGCCTTTATGAAATCGGATATTTTTAAATTAGTCATTTCTCATACTGAATGTTCCCATATATCACAATTTATTTATTTTTTTATTTGTTGCGGGAAGTATAATTTCATTTTGTTACAACAAACCCCCCCCCCCCAAAAAGTATAGCTCTGGCTAATTTCCAACTCCTGTCCCCCAGTTCGTCTTTTAAAATAAACTATAATGGTGCCAGTTAGAAAATGGACTAGTGAGTGTCTTAAAGATGAGACCGTCTTATGTGAATGTTAGATGTGAGAAGTCATTTCATATTGCGTATAAGCTGCATTTACATTGAGGCATTTAGCAGGTGCTTTTATCTGGAGTGACTTACAAAAGTGCAAACAGAAATAGTTTAATTTACTCATTAAATAGTTCAAATAAAAGTGAGGATAATGGTAAAATAATTCCGTGTGTACGTTGTAGAGGTCTGAAAGAGGTCGCAGTCTCTGCTGGCTTTTGTGATTTGTTTTCAACCTTCAGTCCTTCGGGAACAAGGACCAAAAACTGTATAGCCTATCAATTACTTTGGTCTAAATTAAGCACTTAAGTGAAAGAACACATGAAAAACCAGCGCGGCCCTACATGCTTTGAGTCTGAGATCCCTGTTGTAGAGAATACAGTGTGGTTCACATCGATGCAGTAGTCTTTGGAGTTACAGCAGAACCCTGTGTAATGAGTTACTGTCGTGGCATTGCCCTCAAGGGGAATATCTGGTCCTGATTCAGCGCATTGCCCTTCAGTTGTGAATGAATTGTATTGAACATAGATTGGGGGAATGCCATCATTCAAGGGCTTGATCTGGGGAACTCTCATACCGAAATGTGGGTCATGGGAAAGTCATAGGATTCACTCAGTTTACTTTGAGACCACTTTGTTGTTGAAGTCATTCAGAAAATAGGCCGTAAGGTTATCAGGCATTCAAGCCAGTAAGGATGAAAGCCCATTGTTTTCTGTGGCTCCTCGGCCCAGGAACTCCCAGTCTACAGTCTTTCTTCCATTCAAATGCATTGCGCATTGTTGGTCTCAGTCGATGTACACAGTCCAATGCCCAGTGTTAATTCAACACAAACAGAGTGTATATGGGTCCAACAGGGTTTATTTAACACTGAAATTTTAACTGCGTAGATTTGTAGATCACTGTACTAGGTCCAAAGATCACACCCCATGGGATCACACCCTCAGACTGACATGGCATTAAGTTTATCCTCCACATTTACTTTTCACCTGTTCGTTGTTCGTTTGTTTATTTGGCCAGTTTTTTGATGTAGTCCTTGGTCCACGGTCACTCCCATGCACACCCAATCAAAATGTGCCTTTTGACTAACAAATGAATGCAACAAACACCATTTTTCTTACTTCATTTTAACTATAGGTCAAAGATACAAAAGTTGTTTGCATCCAGGCTAGTATGGTGTCAACCAAAACATGGGTCTAGCATTAGCTCTCATACTTGGCTCAGTTAGGCTCAAGTGTCAGGCACGTGTCGGGTATAAATCATAGTTATGCTAAATACATTACCATGGCCTAAAATGGCCACCACGTGCACTATTGTTATGAATTTCATCATCCTCCTGCAGCGCTTTTCTTTTTCCGTGATATTTATTTGACTCTGGCTCATTGGTCTGCAGATGAGCTGTGCGTGTGTGTGAAGCGGTCGTCACGGCTCCCGGTCTACGGTCATCCTTCAGAGACACTGCAGTCACAGAACACAGCCTCTACACGTCTGCACGCCCAGCGCCCTAATGCGCTAGATTTACCGCTCATCAATTCCTCACACATGCAGAACCTCTTACAGCACTTTTTCTCTTTTGACATGTTTTAGGGGTTTAATTTGTGCAGTACTGTAGGAAGGGAGCCCGGATCTCTTCGCCCGTGGTCATGCACAGTAAGCAGTTAGCAGATCACTGTTTCTGCCTAATTCTCAACAGGTGAACAATTCAGCGAGCTCTCAGCACCTAATCTTTCCTCTCGTCTTTTGATCACCTTTGGAAACTGTTATTGCTGTTTATCGACATGAGGACCAAAGTTGTGCCAATGAAAGTCAAAGGAGCCATTATGAAATTGAGAGACAAGAATAAAACGGTTAGAGACATCGGCCAAACCTGAGAGGGAGAGAGAGAGGGGGTGGGTGTGAGTGAGCCTTACCAAGATCAAGAACAATCCCCGGACACTTGTCCGACAGATCAGAAAGGAGTCAGGTGTGGATATGTCTTCATGAACAGAAATGGAGACGCTACACTGCAAGATGCAAACCACTGGTTGCAGTTTGTCTGTGAAACAAGGTAGTGGGGGTGTTATGGCCTGGACATATATGTCTGCTGAAGGTACTTTATCTTCATTGAAGATATGACTGCTGATGGTAGTAGCAAAAATAATTCTAAAGTGTATAGACACATCCTATCATGCCTCAAAACTCATTCATTCTATCGCAAGACAATAATCCCAAACATATCGCTAAAGCAACAAAGTTTTCATTGCTAAAAAATGGTCAATTCTTGAGTGGCCAAGTCAATGACCCAATCTGAACCCAATTGAGCATGCCTTTCATATGCTGAAGATAAAATTTAAGGGGGCTGCCCCCTGCAACAAGCATGAGCTAAAGATGGCTGCAATACCCCAGCAACTGGTGGTGTCCATGAATCGCAGACTTCAATCAATCATTGCATGCAAAGGATATGCAACAAAATGCAACATATCATTGCTGTGTCCCAAACATTTTGGTGCCCTGGAATGTGGGGACTATGTATAGACACTGCTGTAATTTCTACATGGTGAAACCAAAATGTGTGAAAATGCCCTTTATTAAATTTGACAATGTGCACTTTAACCCGATTTTTTTAATTACAAATCTCAGTAATAGTACAAAGGCAAACACATAAATGATGGGTCTTTATCCCAAACATTATGGAGGGCACTGTATGTTCTAAGTTGTGTGGAGCCATTGGTTGTATGAAAGTGTACGATCTGCACTGCATGTCAGCAGATTTCCTGCAAGAATCAAAATCCAGGACTGGTGCTTTGTCACTTACTTTCTTCAAGAAACGAAAAAGGTGTAATTATAATTTCACAAACGCCTTCACCCCTTCTCTGTAAAAGACCCTTAAATCCGCATTTGAAGAATATCTTCTTCTCTACCAGAGTTTTACTGCAGTGTTTTTTCAAATGAATAACTGAGCATCTACCGTATAATCAAGTCATTTTCAAGCAGCACATTGTTCCTCTTAGTTCTGCTTAAGACTTGGCCAGGTCCCCCCTGGAAAAAAACATGTTTTATCTCAGTGGGACTTCCTGATAAATTTAAGGTACAAATAAATAAACAAATAGATAAATAAATAAATATGTTTACCTTGAAGTACAGAAATCCTTTTCCTATTATATTCTCTTGGAAGAATAATCATTTTGGCCTGTGTTACTGTTAGCGGTTCTGTACAGTAAATGCTCATTTCACAACAGCTTTCACAAGAGTGCCATCGCAACAGTATCCGTGTTTACAGAGGTCTCATTGAAACATATTGTAGGAAGCCTTGCCAGGAATGCTTTGGAGACAGATAGTGTTCAGCGCATACCAAGCTTGCAAACTACATTAAGCCAGTTTCCTCAGTGCCATCATTTTTTACAGTTTTTTCTCTGAACTTTCAATAAGAGCATGTTGCTGGATAAATGTGATACTGCGTGTAAATCACCATTATGAAAAACAGGAATATATCACGTATAATAGCACATATGTTAGCTCTATGTTTAATATACAACTATTGTGCAATACCGAAAATACCAGGCCCCCAAGTGTTCAATAGCTCAGGAAAATCAGGAACAATGGACTAGGAAGAGGGAAATTCTCCAGAAAGCTGTGATGGAAGTCCGATGGGGAAGGGGTGACCCTGGCAGATATGCGTCTGATGGAAATTCATACCGATGCGTGGACGCACAAGGCTTCTTACGGTGGGAATGTAGGTCAGACAAGGCGCTGGGCTATGTAGGCTGGAATTAATGTCCCATGTATGTTAGACTCTGACACAGGAGAGATTTAGGAGCCGAACTGCGCCGCACTCGCCCAGATACGGCACACCCAGTTTCAGCTGCGTGTAGTTTTACATTCGGGCTTCGTAAAACAGCGCATAATCTGGTACATTCGGAGCATCCTGCTTTCATTTCACTGATATTGTTTTGGGAAATTTTCTTGACATGTGTTGCGAGATAAATCTCTTCTGATTCCTTCTGCTGCATTTCGAAAAAGGAAGGCCTTCCAAACAAAGCAGGAGTCCCCTGAATGTTCCTCCTAATCAGTGTTGTGAGTCTGATGTGCGGTCACGTGATTCATGTTTGGTGTCCTTCCATCAGGGTCTGTTCTCTTTGGTTTTTGATATTTTGTGCTGAAGGCTCTGCTTTTTTGCTGATTTTCATAACTGCCATTTTCTCATTTTTTTATTCAGAAATTTCCATTCTCATTTTCTAAAACAGGTTAGTGCTTTTTAATTAAGATGGTTCCCTTGGCTGCTCATTAAAAATAATGATAACGAATACGGTGCAGTGATTTTTGACTGGCCATTTTCCGTTTATAGACATCACCGTACAGGCATGTAGCATGTTATTTAGGGCACAAGTCTGTATACATGTGTCCTACCATGCTTAAAAAGTTTCTGATTTCCCGTCGTGGTTATGGTGCCGTTAGTATGTGAGTATGGGAGTGCACACTGAGGAGGCAGGGGGGGGTGTGAGTATGGGAGCGCACACTGAGGGGGCGGGGGGGGGTGAGTATGGGAGTGCACACTAAGGATACAGGGGGTGGTGTGAGACAAACACACACACACAAACACACACACAGACATGCACACACACACAAACACACATACATGCAGATGTGTAAACTCACACAGACATGCACACACACTAATATTCAAGTATGTGCACACATCTGGACACTCACAGACACAAATGCACACACATGCTATACATCATGTACACACACCCACGTGCACACTTGCACAGGTATGTGTACTTTATGCATGCACATACACTATACCTGTGCACTCATGTGCACATAGGGATGTTTGCACAAATTGATGTGCACAAACACAGACATACACTCAGTGATCACTTTATTTGGTAGTGACCTGTACACCAGCTTGTTAATGCAAATATTTAATGAGCCAATCATGTGGCAGCAACTTAATGCATAAAAGCATGCAGACATGATTAAGAGGTTTGCCTGTTTTTCAGACAAAATGTCAGAATGGGGAAGAAATGTGATCTTGACCATGGATTGATTGTTGGTGACAGACAGACAGGGTGGTTTGAATATCTTAGAAACGGCTATTCCTGGGATTTTCACGCAAAAAGTCTCTAGAGTTTGCAGAGAATGGTGCAAATAACAAAAAACATCAAGTAAGCAGCAGTTCTGCAGACAGAAACGCCTTGTTAATGAGAGACGTCAGAGGGGAATGGCCAGACTGGTCAAAGCTGACAGGAAGGTGACAGTAATGCAAATAACCACACATTACAACTGTGGTATGCAGAAGAGCATCTCTGAACAGACAACGCATCATAACTGTAAGTGGATAGGCTACAGCAGTAGAAGAGTGTATGCTTGGTGTATATAAGCAGACACACCTGCATACTGTCTATGCACATTCAGGCAAACACACACAGACATACACACCCACACACACACACTCACACACACACACTCAAACACACACATACCCACACACACACACACCCACACACACACACACACACACACACACACACACAGACACACACGCACCCACACACACACACACACACACACTCACACAGACACACACAGACACACACACACACACACACCCACACACACACACACACACAGAGGGGCTGTCAGAAGGCCAATGGACAACCTGTACACACACATACATGCACATGCTCACATGAACACACATACATACACACACATATATACACATATGCAGACACGTGTACACGCATACACAAATACATATAGTACACATACTCTGTATACATGCGCAGACATGTACACACAAACACACACACACCTGCACATAAACATGCTCTCATCGCGGTTTTTCATACATGCCTCATAATGAACAGCAAGGTCTGTAATATATTTGTGACACCTCTAATTTGTGGTTGTTCATTTATCTCGCTAATTTAGTTTTTAATTGAAAGGTTCTGTGTAATTAATGTTCCGTGATACTTGGAAGGGCAGGAAATCAAACATTATATGCCCTGGAAGTCTGTTTTTCTGAGAAAGTATCACTGATTAAGATTCACTGTGCATGCACACAATGCATCTGAGATTCATCAGTTTAATGAAGGCCCAAGAGATGAAATCTTCAGTGTGCTTAATTAAAGCGATGTTACACCAGGCACTGCGTTTGATTTTGCCTGACCATTTTTTATGTATGTCTGTCTAGCTGCTTCAAGGCTTACTTCAGAGGGAGTTTGTGCTTGTTATGACTTTGAGCCGTGACTCAAACCCAGTGAAGATGTCATTTTGCCTATGAATCATAAGTATTGTTGTTTTTTTTTATCATTTTTCTAAGTAATAAGAATCATTTTGGATATTAACTAGAACCAATGAATGAATAGTCAGATCTGAAAATGACACTAAAGAAGAGAGATTATCTTTTACCTGAATCTCTTATATTATTATGCAGAATAAATATCTAAAAGAACATCTAAATTGCATAATTTTTCTCTATTTCAATTAGTGCTGCATACACTTATAGATCCTGTCATGTTCCCTGACTTGTGGAGTCTGAAGCCCAATGACTCACTATCTGTGCATTGAAATACTTCACTTTTAAGTGAAAGGTACTTCAGGGAACACATTCTACCTCTTTGACAAGTCATTATCAGTGTAATAGAACTGAGTAATCTCTATTCCCATTCCCTACTGCTGAACGCAAGCCAATGGAGAGCGAGGTTTTACCATCTCTATTATTCAACAGGCAGACTGTAGCCCAGACAGTGGCCGGGCAGACTGTACCTCAGGCAGTGGCTGGGCAGACTAGGCAGACCTGAACTGCCGTGTCATAACTCCTCTCCCTGTTGTGTGTGACCAGGCCGGTATGATCCGCACCGACTCGGATGAATACTTCATCGAGCCGCTGGAGAGAGGCACGCAGTCGCGGGAGGAGACGGGCCGCGTCCACGTGGTTTATCGAAGATCCGCCATGCTGCAGGCGTCCTCCGATGGGCACACGGACTACCAGGCCAACGGTAAGTCACGTTTCACCCTCCGAAAGCCTGCTGCCACCGAGGCCCTCTGCTGTGAATCAGGGTTTTCCAAACTGTTCCTGGAGACCTACTGTGCTGTAGGTTTTCACTGCAACCCTAACGAAGCACACCTCATTCAAAAATTAGAGCAGGGCTGCCCAACCCTGTTCCTGGAGACCTACTGTGCTGTAGGTTTTCACTGCAACCCTAACAAAGCACAACTCATTCAACAGCTAGAGCAGGGCTGCCCAACCCTGTTCCTGGAGACCTACTGTGCTGTAGGTTTTCACTGCAAACCTAACAAAGCACAACTCATTCAACAATTAGAGCAGGGCTGCCCAACCCTGTTCCTGTAGACCTACTGTGCTGTAGGTTTTCACTGCAACCCTAACAAAGCACAACTCATTCAACAGCTAGAGCGGGGCTGCCCAACCCTGTTCAGGAGATCTACCATTCTGTAGGGTTTCTCTCCAACCTAATTTGCCACACAGAATTCTACTAATTAGGAGCTCAATGTGATTGCTAGCTGTTAAATGCTTTGTTAGGGTTGGAGTGAAAACCTCCAGGACTGTAGATCTCCAGGAAGAGGGTTGGGCAGCCCTGCACCAAATTCATACCATACAAAAACACAGGAGACACATAAAAGCATTTTGCAGTAGATATCCCCAGAATCCTCCATTTTAGAGTTAATCTTAAAATGGAGAAAAAGTCTTTAAATGCCTGCCCACTTTCTTTCTAAGAACTCCTTTTTCTCCCAGCGTAGCAGCACCAGACCATCTGGTGGAGGGAGTATCTTTTAATGATAAGAAATGTGCACAAGATGTTTCAGGGTCCCCGAAGTGCAAGGACATTTTCCTCAACTCCGTCTAGAAGTAGTGAAAGCAGTGATTATTAGTGGACTGTTTCAGCAATGTGGTTAGCTGTTCAATCATTCAGGTTTCCACAAGTAAACAGGAGGAAGCATATGAAAAATAATGTCCAAAGCAATTGGCTGAGGAGGGCATTGGTCCAGTGCTGAGCTCTGACTGGAACAGGAGAGCTTCCTGCTTTTAGACATGTTTTTTACTCTGAATTTGAGCAGTTTGTCCATGCTGTGTTCAAGTCTGAAGCACGGATAACAATGGGAGGTTCTTTGTGGATCAAAGGGTATTAAACCATCCCTGGCTCAAAGGCAAGTGTATTGGGGAGGGGTGAACAACTGGTGAGTCCAAATTGGGTTGGAAAAAAAGTTAACAAAGTTATGCTTGAATCCTGAAGCCAAACATATTTAAACAATGTTAGTTAATATATCCCTGTGAGTATTACGTGCGCAAATAAAGCCAAAGCTTTCATTTTGACTTGAGATCTCACTGACATTAACAGTGACTACGGGAAAGAGTTGCTGAAAAGCCTGCTGATGCTGAATAGTCGTGTTTTCCAGGAAGTTTGTCAAAGTAACGGTGGGAGCCTTTCTCCAGACCTGTTATTTCTCTCAGAGTGAAGCAGGCACTTAACATTTGGATCTTAACGTGGAGTCATTGTACGGCAGAAGGCAGCCTGAGGACCCGTGTCTGTGCGCTGTTTTGTGCTGTGGAGTGTTTTGGACTAGGAGCGACACTGTTTTTGGGTCCAAACAGCTCGCAGAAACAAACAAACCGTACTGTGCGAGAGGACATGTTGGCTGTTAGACTAAGATGGAGCGATCGGCCAGCTATTTGATCAGTGTAGGTGGCCCCCTTCATTATATCCGACTCGTGAGTGAGCAACTTTTTTTTTTTCGCCGGATTTTTGCGCATGCATTCTAAACTCGTCATCAAACAGTCTTGACAGCAGAGAAACCCCCCTTTCCTTGTGCACATTCATTCAGAAACTTCCTTTTTTTGTTGAAGCAATTTTGTAATTACACTGGAACAGTGGGAAACCCGGGGTCACTAAGCATTTAACGCACCCTTCCCTTTCAGCGTTTCCTCATTCACTCGCTCTAAAGGGCCGGCTGCTTGTGTGGCTGTTGCCGTTGCCATGACAATGCGGCCGAGTGTCTTTGTCCCAGGTGGGAAACGCACGGGAGTGGGGAATGATTACCGAGTCGCTCCTGGTTGCTAGGAAATGGCAGTCCGGGAACAACAGGCAGGGTAAGGGGGCTGTTGTCTGTGTAATGGACCCCAGAGATTTCCCAGACATCTCTCTGTTGTGTCTGACCGTCCGCATTACCGTACTGTAGGTGGCCTCTCGTACTTTCTTCTCACTTTTGTGTGCTCCGTGTAGGAAGGGCTCGGGAACTGACAAGAGTTATGGGGCGGCTGGAAAGATATTGTTTAACCATTAAAATAAATTACAAACAAATTCTGCTGGTGGCAGTTATGTGTATTATAAGTCATAAGTCAAGCTGGTTTTACTGTGTTGTTATGGTGGGTGATGTGGTACGGCCCCTACCATGAACCTTAGTCAGTTTATTCTGTACATACAGAGCATTCAAGATGTTTAATGCATCAACACAATATATGTCTCATCTAAGTGTCTCATAAAAAAAATGGTAAAAGACAATTTAGAAACAGACCATAACCTTTCACAAGCAGCTAGAGAGATTGGATATTTTAATTAGCAAGGTGCTCTCCTTATTTTTATTAATATTTGGCCTTACGCACATACTGTGGGCACAGACATGCATGCAAGCTTGCACACACACACACACACACACACAAACAAACACACATTTGACCTACAGTATATCCACCTAAGTCACTATATTATACTCTCCTGAATCATTTTAATGTAAAATAACATGATGATATGACCTTGAGAGTTAAAGAAGGTCACTTGAAGACCAGTGTGTGGCTGTTGGCCAAAATGAGCTGAATGACATAATCTATAGCATTTTTAAAGTAGCACTGCTGATAACGACTAGCTCCTGACTAACTACAGTAGGATTATGTGCTGTATATTTTCACCAACGGCACTGATGGAGGGTCTTCATAAAGCGACGCATTTGACAGAAGGGAGCCATTATCACACATTTGGCACAGAAGAAATCTGTGTGTATGCTGGAGCCATGCAGTATTTTACGAACCAGCTCTATAGACAGCCATTTAATGCCTGAGCAGTGAAGGATACTGTATATTGATTATTTTTTATTGAAAGCCAGGGCCGTTAAGAGCTGGGCAGGAAGGTGTGAGACAAATGAAGAGAGAATGTATTGTGTCTGTGAACTAATCCTTTTCTGTCAGTGGAATATGATGACAAAGCTAAGCAGATAGCTTTATGCGTGTCTTACTGTGACAAAAGTCCACTTTCATTAAAGACGTTAACTTCCAGCCTCCTTTCTTTCCTTCCTGTTTGAAAAACATTCATTTTTAAAGATCGGCAGAGTGCCAGACAAGGTGGGCGAGTGTTTCTTTTTATACAATGGTAGCCTACGGTACATACTCCATGGAAGCTTGGTAATGGTTTCCCTGGACAATAATAGTTCATGCAGGCTGTGTCAAGGGGCTGGAGATGAATGTCAAGTCAGTAAATAAAAAAAGTGCAGATTTAGTCCAAGTTATTGTCTGGTATGTTTTTTCTTATCATTTTGTTCTAATACACTACCGGTATTATCTCTACCGTCTGTTTACCCTCAGCTCTGATAGAGGAGAGGCTCAGAAGAACCCCGCACCCTGTACACCTAACAGCTGTGTTTAAAGAACAAATGCACCAATGCAAGATAAACTTTTATTCTGAGATTAAGCGAATTTGAGATTATCGTGTGTATTGGGAAAGATATAGCAGGTATGGCACGTCTTTAAAAAAGACCTACTACTGCGCATACAGTAGATAATGATCGTCTGATATCATCCTCACCAATAACATGTAATTTTCATCATTAGATGTTTTTGTTGCACACAAAAGCGCAGTAATTCCTATCGAAAAGATAAGGTTTTTATGTTAACAACAGGTAATCCTTTTCATTTGTTAGGGACCCATTTTTCTTTGAAGATAGTGAAAACAAAACCTTGAAGCATTAGTGGGGACTTACAAAGCAAGCAGCCATTTTGCTTCCACAAAGAGCACCAGGTAAATACACTGATGCCTGCACAGTAAAGTAGTTTTTTCTATATACTCAAGTCAAAGTTTAAAGCGCCCAAAAGTATCTCAGAATCAGTCAAAGGTACACCCCTCACCAAAAAGATACATTTGAATTGAAATGCATTTTCATGTACCACATAAATAACATGGTGGCATGGCACCTATAATATTCTTTTTTTGAGCTGAGCATGTTGGAGCGATGCATTTCTCCCCCGCAAGCAGAGGAAATATGTCAATAGGCTAGTGAATAGAGTCCTTAGTGAAGGCTGCTCGAAGGTTCTTCAAGGCCATTCACAGCTCACGTTCCCGCTTAAATCCGATGAGAAGTAGTTTGGCTCAGCTCTCCAGCGAATGGGCTACTTATTAACCCTTTAAGGTGTGAGGTCACGCAAATGTAATGTTTTTAAGTGAACATTCTAATGCTGATGTTACAATCACTAGTGGTGATTGAAAACAGCGCAGTTCTAGAACACTGACTTGGAATAAAAATTCCCCAAAAAATTCTACTCTTCAAAGGGTTAATCTGTGCTTTCCTGAGGGAACCACTTGGCATAAAATACACAGGAAGGGTCATTGACCCAAGGCATGAGAGTTTGAAAACCAGCCATTCAAATTTTCAACCAGTGAAGTTGTTTTCCTTTTGGACCGAGATTCTTGGAATTACAAACATTCAGTACATTCTGGTGCATAATGAATTAATCTTAATCGTCTGTTTCACAAAAGGTGTTGATGGGATAGTCTGAAATTTCAAACTTTCCAAAATATATGTGAATATTTTATATTTACAAACACAGAACATAAATGGGGTGATGAGCTAATGTAGTTAGTACAAGGTAGGTCTGTGTGTGCGTATGTGTGTGTGTGTGTGTGTGTGTGTGCACACATGTCCCTTGGACAAAGGAAAGGTAAAAGTAGCTAGCTTGGGTAGTTAGCTAGAGTTCTGAGTGGGAGTGTTAGTGTTAGCTGTGGAAAAAGAGAGATTATTGCGTAGCTTAACTCTATATATACGTAAATGATGGTGAATCTATTCACATAAACAACTAACAGAATGCATTCAAACGATAACTCAAAGCAAATATAAAAACACAATATCAGTTAAGACTAAGAATGTTTGTCCACCTCATTGCTGGATCCAAAAGGAGGTGCTGTCCTTGTAGAAGTGGCTGTGAATTCTTGACCTGGACAGGTGCGCAAAGCTGGGGTGTTCCCATGTGGTGCTGAAAGATGTCCGCCGGTTCATTTTCCATGTGGAAAGGTTTGCTGCTGTAGTTGTATTGGTGAGCTGATGTAGCGATTCGCGCACGCAAATTTCCACTCACTATAGGCCACTTTAAGTTACTGCAAGGTAAGCTAGGTGTGTCCCTGCACTGTGGAGACCTCTGTCCAAGTGTCGGGATCAGGGCATGATGCAGTTGCAGGAGCCAGAGGCCAGAGGCTGCTGAGGTGAAGAAAAGGGCAAAGAGGAGTCAAATAGAAGGGCTGGATAATGCTTGTCCTAAGTTTATTGCTCCCACCGTTATTGCTCCCACCGCGATGTCCACCGTCATGCCAGGGTGGACATCGCGGAAGTGTCCTGTGGAGTCATGGGAAGTGTAGTTACGTGGTCCCTACAACATAACATAGCATAGCATACACATTTATTGTTAAGAAGATTGAAAGTTCTAATTTCCCTCCCCATACTTTTGTCTCACTTCTCCGTAGAGCACAGTACTTTCTTCAGTATTAGTATAAGTTTTAGACAAAAAGCAGTGACTTGTCACAAGTGCTCATAATCAAGTAAACATTATTCCTTTCAAGTGTGTTGCTATGTAAATATTGTACTTAGCAAGCAGACTTTTTCATAAAAATCTTGTGCCTATTATATAAGGTTGCATAATCACTGATGTTAGCAGTGGATAAATTGTGTAAAACCTTAGGGATTAAAGAGTTTATTCTTTGCAGTCATCTGAAATTTAATTTAATTTAATTATTTTTATTTTCATTGATTTTGTACTGTTTATAAATGATATAAAAAAGAAAAGGGCCCTGTGCAAAATTTCGGGAACGCTTTTGAATTACTCTTTAGTACTTTTTAAAAGATGATTACCAAGCCCCAGACCCCGGTGATTTACTTGTTACGGCTTCAATGAGTCAGATGAGTATAATTCCAGGGCTGAACTTTTTATTCTGAAGTAACTCCATGCCTTCTAAAGTATCCAACTGCAGTGGATGTTCTGTTTAGTGTTAGCAATCATGGGTTCCTCTAAACAGTTGTCCATGGATGTCAGAATGAAGATGGATCATTTCCACCAAGAAGGTGAAGGCTACAAAAACTCTCTCACTATTTTATCCTCTGTCAGAAACATTATTAGAAAATGGAAGATAAATGGAACAGTTGAAGTCAAGGCAAGGTCTGGAAGACCAAGAAAGATTTCAGATAGAATGGCCTGAGACCTGGTGAGAAATGTGGGTCGAACTGTCACAGGACAACATTACAACGTACTTTAAACATCTGGTCTTCCCTAAAAAAGTCCTACATGGCAGAGCTACCAGAAAGAACGACCTCAACACAAAATGAAGTATGCTAAAGAAAACATTGAGAAGCCTGAAGCCTTTTGGAACAATATGCTTTGGACTGACAAAACCAAGATGAAAATCTTTGGCCACCAGCAAAGAAGGTATGTTTGGACAAAAAAGGGTGAACCCTTTGTAGAGAAGAACCCCTTGCCGACTGTTAAACATGGAGGTGGATTCATTGGAAGAAAGAATGGATTACACCACATGTAATATTCAATGGTCAGTCCAGACATTGAGAGGTTGGGTATTCCAGAAAGACAATGAGCCATAGCATACCTCAAAATCAACCATGAAATACCTCCAGGAAAGACAGATGAAGGTTTTGGAATGGCCACCACAGTCCCCAGACTTGAATGTTAAATCTGTGGAGAGATCTCAAATATGGCGAACATGCAAGGAGGCCGAAGAATATTTCTGAGCTAGAGGTGTTCTGCCGGGACAAATGGGGAAAAATTCTAAAAGCGAGAATTGAAAGACTCTTACCTGGCTACAGGATGCCTTTACAAACTGTTATATTTGCCCGATGAGGAGTTTTTAAGTATTAACTGACAGTGTTCCCAAACGTTTTCACTGGGCCATTTTCCTTATTTTGAAACTGTAAAATTTTTTAATGAAAAGTAATCTTACTTTAGAATTTGAAGAAATGTGTACCGTGTACTTGTACCTGGTCAGGTCAGGTTCACTTCTGTTAATTCAGACTTTAATTGTGAAAGCCTTTTTGACCAGGGGCACCCAGATTTTTTGCACACTGTACCTTAGGACATTATAACAATGCCACTGGGTTTACACAGTATGGGTGTGCATCTGTCTTTGCTGCCATCGGCATCTCTCTAGTGTCTCGAGGGTTTCCTCTGAGCAGTTTGGAGTCAAAACAAATAAATGCTGTTAAATGTGGGTCACAGATTAGCGTAGAAGGTACAAAGAGGCCAGTAGTGACACAGCTATGCAGCGGAACAGCGGTGTGGTTTCTGAAGGCTCCTTTTGATGTCAGCTGCCCATCTTATCAGATCAACCGCAGCTCACTCTCGTCAATCTGACAGTTTCATTTTTGCCGCAACTAATATGACTTTTTCAGTATCATACACCATCAGTAACCCAGGGAACAGATGTTCATGATCTCCAGGTGCCATACAGCCTGGATGATATTACAGTTTTTTTGTATTTACCCATTCATGCCTTTATCAATAATTGTATTTATTTTATTAGTCCATGTTCGCTTAGCAATGTTATTTTATCGCAAAAATGTTGAACTAAGTCAGGGTCTTGGCTAGTCTCCCTCATTTTGCATTTGCTGTACGGATTTCTGGGCCAGGTTTCAGTGTCTAGAAAGAGCGTTTGTGTGGCTGTTATGTAATCAGCAGCAACCTTGCGCCAAGCTCGGTCATCCTTCACTGCCAAGCAGCTCAACGAGCAGACAAACCTGTGACTGAAGATGAGGGCATTTGGACATACTGTAGCTTTCCAAGTATACAACTAAAAACTGTTTTAGTCTTGTGATGAGTCTTAAAGTTTCTTTTCTCTCAAGTAGAAAATAATAGCTTATTTTAGTTACAAGTGAAATGTTCCTACCCCACTGTCAAACTGTCTCACCTCATTGGCAATTGCTTTGTCTTATTTTGCTAAAAAGTAATAGAAATAAGATTCTAATGTAAATAGAATACTCGCTGAGACTAACTTACTGAGCTAACTGAGTTGGTTGCCTTGCATGGCAGCCAATCGCCGTTAGTGTGTGAGTGTGTGTGTATGAATGGGTGAATGAGAAGCATCAATTGTATAGCGCTTTGGATAAAGGTGCTATATAAATGGCAACCATTTACCATACCATTTTATTCTTTGGTTTTTGCGCTGTGCTGATCCTCCGGAGGAAAGCGTGAGGGCGCTGGGGCATTTACAGATAAGTGAAACACGCTGAAGGCGCTAGGTTGGCCTTCCTCTTCTTAATCTGATCGGCAAATCACAAATTGGACACCTAATGCACAGGCCTCTGTGTGTCAGCAGTGCTATTCCCGCGCTAATGGCCGCGCGGGAGCAGATAATGCACTAAGCATTGACAGAGCCATTAAGTGTAAATTGCACATGGGGTGTTAGGGCCGGCTCATCGTGCCACTCCCGGGGAGACCTGCCTCTGCTTCTGTGGCTCTGATTTGTCAAGGGGCGGGGGGGGGTGGGGAGGATTTGATGGTTCTTCATCTCTGATCTATAAGAGACCTTTGAGGATAAAACCATTACGACAGTGTTTTCCTGATGTTTTTTTTTCCTGGCACGGTGGCCCAAAACGAGGCATGTTTGGGCCTCTCAGCCTGCAGAGTAGAGGGAGAGAGAGAGGGAGAGACACCTGAGCTCACCTGGCACAGGTGCTTCGGCGGGCGTGTGACTGGCGCGTGGCTGAAAGAGGCGAAAGAGGCCCATCTAAAGGCCTGGGGACAAAGTCGTGTTTGTGTTCTGCTCTCCGAGGCTGACAGGAGAAACACGCAGATTAGGTACCCGGGGGAGGGGGTCACAGTGTGGCTGTGGGCTGGATTTCCCTCGGATGGTTTCTGAAGGAGAAGCGCCTGAACGTTGGGGGGGGGGGGGTGATTTATATTTGTCACACAGCTGTGTTAGGCAGGGCAGGGGCTACCTCTACCTAAAGGGAATTTGGTGAGCTGGCAGGAACTAAAGCATTCAATGTTGAAGGGAAAAAGTGTTAAGGGGTCCCTTGAATACATCATCCACAATCTGCTGTATGCATGCATATGTATGCATTGTAATAGGGCATAATACTGAAAAGAAAGGGGAAAGAAAGAAAAGAGAGAAAAGAGAAATGAAGCAGCTCTAAAAAATAATGAACAGGCTGCCCAAAACTTTTCACACTGCAAAGTCTGTGCACTGTAATTAATCAAACGTAAGCAGCTTTCCAATATTTCCTCATTAACTTTAGCAGCGGTTACACAAGTTAGTTCTAAGGCTGCCAGTAAAAGATTTTCCCTGTCACTTGTAGGCTACAAAACAGATTAGATTTCGTCATGTAATCTAGATCTCTGTCTCAGTCCTGATTTTGATCTCAATCTCTAACCTTTTGCACTGGTTTATGACCTCAGCAACAGAACCGTGATTCGATTCCTGAGCGAGTCTATAAGCATTTTGCAAACAGCGTAATGCAGCGAGAAGGGCTGAAAATAATGTCCCTCCGCCCCTCGGCCATGTCTTCTCCATATTAAAAGTGACAGGACCTTTTGGTGTCTGTCATAAAGAATACAGTACATTAGTGTCATGGATGTTGCTAGGGCATTATCATAGACCTGGACGTTGTACCAGACCTGGGTCAAATTCGTTATTGTTTTTGTGCTTTTCTACGCTTTAGTGAGCTTGTCTGTTGTATAGGATCCTATGAAATACTCTCAAGAAGTACAAACCCCTGAATTCTGGTCCTCTTGGTTGACTCAGTTGCACCAGTCGCAATCAGTTAAGCACAGAAAAGTATTTGAATCCAAAACAGTTCCGCATTTGACCCCGGCCTACGCTGCACGCCGCACGCCATGTCCGCTCCCGGACGCCGGGCCCTGGAATGCCTCCGGCCCCTAGTCGGCAGCGGGCGTGAGTTAACCGGAGCAGTCATGGCAATGTGACCGGGCTCAGACAGAGCCGGTGCAGGTGTACCAGGTCCGCCCCAGCATCATTGTCCAGGAGCATCTGGTCTTCCCTGGAATGCTCCAGGGCCTGAATCCCCTTAGTGACAAGCCAACAACTGAGGACAATCGGCCTTTCTGGCACATTAGTGACGGACTGAGCGACGCTACCGTGCAAGGAAGTGGATCATTGTGAGAGGCCGAGCGCATTGTGACCGACGGCTTCAACGGTGGCTCGGTTTGAAGTCCCCTCCTATTGTTTCGCTCAAAGGGACCGGCATAAATATTTTCCCATGTTGGGGAGGAGATGCTTTGAAGTGGCTCTTTCTTTGCTGGGCTAAATGACTGGTTTTGGGGGTCTTTCCCGTTGCACTCTGTTAGCGTCTGAACAATCGCTAGCGCAGTGTGGCTGAACCTCTGCTGCCGGTAAGTACAGAGGATAGGAGGAGAACTATGCGAGAGATGTATTGAGCTGACAGGCAATACCGTGAAAGCCTGTGTCAGATCTGGCCGATTTCGATAAGCGAGACTTGCGTACACAGTCGAGGTTGGTATTTGAAATTGTATTGTACTGCATGTTTTTGCACAGCTAAGCATTTTCAGATCATTTTCACTGTTTACCTTTATGTGGTTCTTAACCAGCAGTACCGTACGTCCTGTGTATACCAGCTCTTCACAAAGAATACCGTGTCCAAACATTTATAAATCTACATTTGCAGAGATCTCTCAAGGCCCATTTTACACGAAGAGGGATTATTCCGAGATGAGTTCACAGGCTTTTGACAGAAATCTGTGCTTTTGAGATCACAGCTCTTATCCCGTCTGCATAATTTACAGAGTACTTGGAGGGGAAAAAGCATTGGATGGAAATTTTGTCTTGCTCAATGTTTTTAGTGAGTGGGCCTTTTGGCATTTTCCCCTTTGTTGGCTCCTGTACTTGCAAAAGCAAACTTAGGCATAACGCTGGTCGGTGCCAGTCTTTCTGACTGCTGATTGAATGAGGTTTTCTGATTCTGTTATTAAAACAACCAGGGTCATGGTGTAAAACTTAGATTGTGCAATTTGCTGATTTGTGTTATATAATACTTTATTCCACATATTTAACAGGAAAATATTATTGTGTTTGTCTGTTTTAATGTGTAAAATGCAGGATATCTGTCTTATCAGTTTAGGGTCATTCCTCTTGGAAAACAAATATATACCTAAATGAAACAAAAGTAGACCTGCTGGGCAATTCAGCAATAAAGGTATACAGAATGTTTCCAATGAGAAGCTCTCCCTAAGCAGGCTTGGAGAGGATGACTGAATGGAAGATGAGGGCAAGGCTTTCAGGCTCTGTTTCCATAACCCTCGCATCTCTATGACCACTTTCTGGTCCCGAATCCAGAAAATGTGTGAAGGAGTTCACCACATTGCGGTCCTTCCGATTATGTGGCCAATACAGATGTCACCATTGGCAAAACTTCGGAGATGTCAACGCCTGTCCGTTTCCGTGAAAGTCGTGCACATAATTCTGGCG
>NW_026911082.1:0-1000 GCF_963692335.1 Osmerus eperlanus | reverse complement strand
CATTTCAGACAGGAGGAGGAGACCAACAGGAAAGGGATTTCAGTTCTGCTACTGTGGAGGAAATATAGGGAAGAATAGGTCAGGTAAAGATGAAAGAATGTGTCCAGCCGCGTCTCTCGGTTGGAGGTATGACAAAGAAAGAGAGACATTCCAGGAAGCAAAGTACGCAGTGACCTGCTGTAACCTTAGCGACAGCCAGTGCAACAATGCTCAATACAATATGAAAGCTGTCTACCGATGGCAAAGATAACAGTTTGAGTCCAAATCTTGCCGTCAGTTTCCAATGCTTGTGTAATGTGTAAGATGTGTTTCTTTTGTTTACATTAATTGTGTGGGAGTTAGAGAATAGGCAATAAAGAGGGTGAGATACATGAAGAGAAGAGTTAGGGTGAGACTGGTTGAGAGAGTAGTAGAGTGGTGAGAGAGTGAGAGAGAGAGTGTGTGTGAGTGTGTGTGTGAGTGTGTTGAGAGTGTGTGTGTGTTGAGAGTGGTTGTGTGTGAGTGAGAGAGTGTGAGTGATTTATAGCCCAGGGCCCCAGGGAAATCTTGGCTGTTTCACATGCCTTTCTCAAAGGCCAAAGCCCTCAAACGGACCTGTAAACCGACTGATACACACTCAGCCCATCTCCTTCAACTCACTCACTTCACACACACACACACACACACACAAGCATACACACACACAGGGCCAATCACATCTGATGACTAAACAATGCCCCATAAGAGATAGTGCTTGTGCTCTGCTGAGTGGACAAATGGCATGTCATCCCGGATATGGGGGCTTAAAGAGAAGAATCCTGACACAGGCATGGTCACCACCATCAGCAGCAGGTACAATCATTCAAACCAAATCCCTCCAAAGAGAGGCCAGAAATCCCTTGGTTAACAAGACACATCACAGGAACAGGGAACAGTATGGTACACAGGGCATCATTCGGAAGTTTCGAGTCGCAGTTTGGCTTGGTCAGAGATCCGGCTGTGCAGAGGAGAGCGTGTCGCA
>NW_026911081.1:0-14523 GCF_963692335.1 Osmerus eperlanus | reverse complement strand
CTGCCGCCGTGGCCGACAGCTGCATAATCTCCGTCGCCGTGAGAGACGGAGAGGGGGAGAGGGTGTCTGAGATTCAAGGTTCTGTGTAAGGGTCAGAACTCATTACTGAACTGAGTCTTGGAGTACAATAGAAACGAGTATGTGTAAAAATGTGTGTGTGTGTGTGTGTGTGAATGTGCGCGTAATCCTGTGTGTGTGTGTATATATGATATGTGTCTGGGAACAGGACCTTGATACCGACACATGGAAAACCTTAACCACAGTCCTTCTCTCGGTCCATCATTGGAAGGGTAAAGTCATCCCTGCTCCTCCACATCCACCTCTTCCTGGTCTCCCACAGATCACTGCCGTTATATAAATAGCAGCTTCCGATAGGCCACACTGAGCGGCGGATGAGCCACTCGCAGAGATAATGACTTGTCCTGATAGGCCAGCCCCCTGGTACTCTGATGGCTAACCTCTCAATGTCCATACAAGGACAAAACAAGAACCCCAAACTACCACTGTGTTCCCGAAATAACAACCAGGATCCAACTGAAGGGTGCCGTGCTGTGTGTTCCATGAGGGCTTACACGCACATGCGTACACACACACACACAGAATACATTCATCTACAAGGTCTCTGTAGCGGTGAGCGTTGAATACATCCTGCAAACAATCTCGCACACACACACAAACGCGCACATCAAGGAAATAACAGTGATCAGTGGTGGCGTCCCGGGGGGTTGTGCGCTAACGGACATGAAATATGGCGCTGGGCCAGCCTCGGAATCCCTCCCCGCTCGCCGACTTCTTCCCCGGCCCCCGCACCCTCCCCTGGCCCCCTACCCCCGGCCCCCCTTCCCTCACCCCCTACCGATCAACGTCCCCATTTCCGAAAGCTCTCCTTCCCCTGCTAGTGGGGGGAGGAGGTCTGGTTTGGCAGATGAGAGGGGGGAGGATGATTGAGGCTCCATTAATGATTTAAGGATGAGTGTGGCCTGAAATAGCCCAGGCCTCAGCACCCCTTCGGGGAGGGGTGAGGAAGCAGGGGCCTGGGTGCATGCCTTCTGGAGGAGCCAGGCCGACCGCCCAGCCATCCCCTTCGACTCCCTCAGACTATATTCGGGTGCCACTGCTTTCTGAATAATGGAGGGGGACTTTGTGTGCGGACGGAAAGAGGAAGATGACAGGAAAACTGAAAAGGACGAGGGGGGAGGGAGGGCGAACGAGTGTGGGCGAGCGTGCAAACGAGTGTGGAAGAAAGCAGGAGAGAGAAAGAGTAATCGAGATGGTGAGAGAGGAAGATAGGGAGTAAGAAGAGAAAGACTGGGGAGAGAGAGAGAGAGACAGATAAACAAGTGTGTACAATAGAGTGAGACAAATGGATGGATAGAGTTTGCCAGACTTTGTTTATCCATTCAAAGAGCAATTCATCAATCATTCATTGTCCTTTTCAGGCTACACACACCCTCGTCACTAAGTAAACAAGTACATGCTTAGGTCAGGTCCATAAATACAGAAACACCTCAGTGAGTGTTTGTGTGAGAAAGAGACAGAGAGAGAGAGAGAGACAGAAACAGAGAGAGAGCGAGACAGAGAGAGACAGAGACAGAGAGAGAGAGAGAGAGAGAGAGAGAGAGAGACTTTCCATGCCATTGGCTATGCAATCCACAATACCTGACATATTGAGTCAGTCATTCTGTTCTATAAAAATAACGTTGAAACATCATTTCGTCAAGGTAAAACCCAAGTGAAAAGGGATTGCGATTTATGAAAGTTTTGTTTGAAGACATGCTCATGTTCTCTGACAAAAAAGCGGGAGTGAGCCGTGGCCATTTGCAAGAACACTGACCCTGAAATAAACAATGACCATGACTCAGCCCACAGTACTGTGTTGCCTGCTCAAGGAACAACCCATGCACACACTCTGTTCTTTCTTCATTCTTTTTTTCCTGTCTCTATCTCTCTCTTCCTCCACAATAATTGCCTTCATTCATTTGTTGGCCCAAATCCTGTCGGCTGGCCTCCTTTGTCTGTTATTGATTACCACGGGAAAACTGGCAGGGACGCAGGGGTGGCGGGATGGCAATTGGTGGTGGAAATAGCGTACGGGTTACAGAGTTAAGCAGTCGTGAGAGAGGAATAGAGACAGAATGATGAAGAGAAGACAACCCATAGAGAGAGATATGCAATGAGTCAGAAAGAGAGAGAGACTGAGAAAGATAGAGATAGGTAGAGTTGTTAGTGAGATATAGCTCTCAAACAAACTCCAACAATACATTTAATTTGACAATATAAATAACATTATATCCCCTTGCTGTTTTAACTTTAACTTTGTTAAAGTTTAACTTTGGAAGAGTAAATCAAAGTGGATGCGTATGTTTTCTCACAATGGTTTTTTATGATTGTGTGGGGGTAATTTAGGGCACTTTTCCCAAGGGACATCAACAGGTAACAAGAAGAACATGTTCTTTCATCTTAAAAATATGAAAAATTATATTCTCTCTCCATAACTGCTCTGCCTGTCCATCCCCTGTGAAGTTTTGTTCTCCCCGATGAAGTTCTATTCTCCAGGGGCATGGTACTATGCTAGGCTTGGTTAGCTTCCCAAGCTAGCCTAGCGTCCTCTGGACATGCCAATGCACATGACTAGCCACCATCTCACAGAGAGAGACTCATGCAGAGAGAGACTCACACAAAAAGGGCTCAGACAGAGAGAGCTCAGACAGAGACAACTTTGGAGCGTTTGGAAAAGCTTTCATTAAACCGGGGCAACAACCGTCGGACAAAGAGACCCATGTCCTTGAAAAGTTGCTTTTTCCATGAGGTGAAATTTGTTGTCGACAGACTGTGCTACACAAAAAAAGTGGAGTCGGGCCACATAATTTCATTCAAATTGCCAACCCACTCAATGAAAACAGTGTACAAAAAGTAATGTGGTGTGCACACATACACACACAAATTCTCTCTTTTCTAAAGACCAATTGACCTTGAGCCTTCCTTAGAATTTACTGAAGTGTTGAGAGCACCGATTCACTGCCCCACTACCAAGGCTCTACTTCTGATGGCGAGAGAGGGTATGAAGTGTTGGTTAAGAACGAGTAAGAGACATTTTTAGTCATTTAGCAGACGCGAGAGCGAGGGAGAGAAGAATTCTCCTTTCTCTCCTGCTGCCTAGAGCCTCTTCAGCAAAAACAATACACTGGCCCCCAGGATCAAACTGGGCCTTCGAGCCTTGGCCAACTGCTGCTCTAGTAAGCCACATTACAGTCCCATCTCACCCCCCACCCTGAAGGCCTGCAAATCCCACAAACCCGTGCACTGCTACAGTGGAATCGACAGCAACTGCTGGAGTGACATTGCCTGTGAGTGTCTGCATGCAGTTAAGCCATCGGTGTGAGACAGGGAGAAAGAAAGAGAAAGAGAGAGAGAGAGAGAGAGAGAGAGAGAGCAGAGAGAGAGCAGAGAGAGAGAGCAGAGAGAGAGAGCAGAGAGAGAGAGCAGAGAGAGAGAGAGAGAGAGAGAGAGAGAGAGAGAGGCCAGGGAGTGCCACTCCTGCGGTGCTGCATTGTAGCAACTGGCTCTTTGCTCTCTCAGAGCCCAGTCGTGGTATTCTGAGAGGGTTTCCCGGCAACAGCACCAACTGACAACACCTTCACTGACACAGCCCAAGAATTCCACCTCAATGCAAGTCGCTCTGGGACGAGCAGTTCTGTTTCAGTGCAAGCGTACTACGTATCTATTTTATATCTCCTCTGGCATTGCTGGCGATAGCACACGGATGAGGAAATCTCACTTTCCTTGAAACTGCCTACACCACCACATTCACAACCCTTGGTGTGCCCTGTGAACACCAACATTCAACACACTCCATAACATCTATATTAAAGTACGGGCGGGCCTCCCACTGTTGTTTTTCTTCCTAGCATGAAGCAAAGTTAAAGATGGAGCGAGATTAAACTGAGAGAAGGAAGGATGGATGGAGGGAGGGAGGGAGGGAGGAAGTGATTACTGGGCTGCTGTACAGTCCCCTGCTAGAGTTTGTAACCATCGGTTACATACTTGCACACGTTTTTTTTCCCTCCCTTGTTCTCCTTGCGTTCGCACGTCCATCAGCACCTGCTCAGTCTGCTGCCAATCTAGCCTGCTGGTGAAATGAACTGTACGTACAAACAGCAAGCATCAATCAGAACCCTGCAATCTACTGTGGAGTCTAGGGACCCCCCCTGCAATCTAGGGAGTCAGGTGGCTGAGCAGTGAGGGAGTCGGGCTTGTAATCAGAAGGTCGCTGGTTCGATTCCCGGCCGTCAAATGACGTTGGGCAAGGCACTTCACCCTACTTGCCTCGGGGGAATGTCCCTGTACTTACTGTAAGTCGCTCTGGATAAGAGCGTCTGATAAATGACTAAATGTAAATGTACTGTGGTAACACACTGGTGTTGAACCGCGCGAGGAAGTGGTTGTCATGACAGCACCGCCAAACCTCAGCTAGCTCAAAGCTAATTTTGCCAAAGCGCTTTGATTGCGTGTCAATCGTTCCGTAGCGTTTTTTTTCGAGCCGCTCGTTCAATCAGACCTGGGTCAATGACAGACATCAGCGCTTGACTTGTATCACGGCACAGCTCTTGATTCACTGGTTTCTTTGCAATTGGTGCGACAAATCAAGGCCACCGGGGTATTATCAAGTAGTAATTGGGTGTGCTTTGCCTTCGGCAAGGGCACAACCTTTGTTCTCTCACATATATATTATTATTTTTATTTATTTGTATTTTTTCCCCCCTAAAACTCAGTCAATATTTGGCCTACATAGACAACATAGGTGTCAAAAGTTACTAACGTCACTACGTCACTAACGTCACGAAAACACGCGTGACTACCTTTGGCAGAACATTCGTTTCGCATCTGTTAACTTGGGGATAGCTAGGCTAACTATAGCTTTACTGCAAGGCAGCTGCAGAAACGCCACAAGCAAAGAGGCCAGGGTGATAACTATTTACTCATTTTACTTTGTGATATGACACACAATTGTGATGTGTAATGTACAGTATAAGCTGATATTATTAAGGAAGTACATCTACTTTCGGAAACAGTAGTCTACTATTTCACTGAAGTATTAGCATCATGACATTAGCCTGTGTTGCCTGGGCAACACATACTACAGTGGTCTATGATGTAGCGTTGTATCTGTTTTCAATCGTTAAAATAAACATTCCTCACATATACATTTTCGTTGTAGGATTTATTCTGACATTAGTAAACGATTTGCTGGTCTGTTGTTCGCAGGTGCTGCCGCTGCGCTATTTTTCGCCCGTGTTTGAGAAGCGTAATTTTAGCGTGTCACGGCGAGATGTGAACAGATGTGTGACACGACTGTGCAGACAGGAAGTTAAGGGAGGGAGAGAACGAGGACAAAAGGAGGGGAAAGAAAGAGAGAGAGAGACTTGAGGCTGAACAATAAAGAAGCTACAATCAGACAGAGAAAGGAAGAGGAGAGGAAACAGATGAAACAGAAACACAGAGTGAGAGGTGAGACGTGGGAACTCTCTTCCACACAGAAAACAGATAAACAAAGACAGACAGAGACAGAGAGTTTGAGTGAGACTAAAAAGGTGTTTCAGGATATACTTAACCCTGTGTGTCTTTCGGCGGAGTCATGGTACCACTGTGAGTTAACGAGCAGCCAGTCCAGCCCTAATGAAGCAAATAAAGTCATGGATGTTGGCAAGGAGGAAGAGGAGCTGGAGAGAAGGCTAGAGCCACGCCTGATACGAACTGACCCAGGTGTGACTCATCTGCTATGAACCCTGTTAGTGTCCTGTGTGCCTGTGGCTCACTGGGCCTACAGGATGAAGACTTATCTCTAACACATTCACACACACACTATGTCTCTTACACATACACCCTCTCTCACGCACGCGCGCACACACACACACACACACACACACACACTGTATACACACACCCTTACACACACACACGCAAGCTCTCTCAAACACAAACTCTCTCTCTCCCACACACAAACACACACACTGCCACAAACTGTCCTTCCGACACACACCCTGCAGAAGGCCGTGTCAATTACAGTGTGTCTCCTTTCTCTCTGGTATTTGGGAGATCAAATAAACATCCCACCTCATCTCCAAGCACTATCAAACGGATGCGGGGCAATGTCACACCGGAAAATTGCTGCATTAATCGTCCCCAAAATGAATCAAGTGCCGGTTTATCTTCAAATCTCGTAATCCTTCCAGCTCGCATTCTGACACATTCAATCGATCAACAAGAAAAACAAACACAAAACAGCAAACAAGAAAAGCCACCGAAAAAGAAGACGAGACCATACAACTTCCTGTCTGAGAGATCTACAACGAGCTTTCTCAGCCCTCTCCCTCCTCCTGGGGCCTCCTAAGCTGTTTGGTTAAACAAAGAGTATTTGATCAGGTTTGCGCCTTTGCTGTGATTCATCTGCGGGGTAATTTATTAGGTAATTAGCGACGCCGAAAAGCACATGCCGCTGCGCCGTGTGTGATTAACGCCTCTGCATGCCCGCATGACACCCGCCGTTCTCTCAAGGTCAGTGGGGGGTGGTGGTGGGGGGGTTCCCCGTAAACAGCAGAGACAGAGTCAATTAGTTGATTAATCAGTCACTGGTGAATGTTGTAGTAGGTTCAGTGAATGCAGACACTGACTTAATGTAAAGACATTTCAAATGATTAGCTGGACAGTGAACCTTACACAGCGCCGCACGCAAATATCTCATAACAACAAGATAAACCGGCCGTTACGAGACCTTCGTCAAGTGTAATGAACCTTACATTTCACGCAGGCATTATGACCACTTACGAAAGGTCAATGTAGCGACACTTGGCCATAATAGCCCATTATGTAGAGACTACATTACCCAGTGCCTTTCACAAGCATCATTAGACACCTAATGACTTCAGTTGTCTTACACATGAGCATATTGTACATTTTCTTAATTTAGGTTGGTGGGAAGCTAGTGACAAGCAGCACCTCGAACAACAAAACAAACAAAACAAGCCTTGTGTATTTAGACATGATGTCAACAGATTTGTCTTACATTGACCCCAGGGTATCTCAGGGAGGCTGGTTGGTAACCTGGTCACACAGAGCTGTGCACCGTGCGAAAAGAGAGGCGTAATTCACCAGATAGGTATTTATCACTGTAAGTGTCCCCACGCAGATAGGAAGTATGGGCCACGAGACACACAACCTATGAATCACTGACAGTGTGACGCTCGATGAATCTCTCCCTCGCTCTCTCTCGCCCTCTCTCTTGCTTTTTCAATCTCCCTTTTCCCTTTTTCTCCATCTCCTCTCATCTCTTTTTCTATATTCCAGTGGAAAAAAAAAGTGACCACTGCACCTATTTCTTTCTTCTCCTAAAATGTTGAGAAGGAAAGTTTTGGCCTCTTAAATTGAACCCTTCTGTTCCTCACTCAAAGTTTTTCAATGTTTTTGGAAAGGAAAGAAAAAGGTGCATTGGTCTAAATGTTTTCCAGAGCTGTTTATCGGCCATTCATATGATAGTATATCTGGACAAAATGTCAGCCTTCTGGACACTGACCATTCTTTTTATATTACAGCTCTGGAAAAATGTTGGAGAACACTGCACCTTTTTCTTTCTTTTCCAAAAACTTTGAGAAGGATGTTTTTTTATTGAGGAACAGAAGGGTTATATCTAAGAGGCCTCACTCAAATTATTTTTGCCATTGCTGCTTGCAGCTATATTTTGGGGTTGTAATTCACAGGTTAACTATATTTCCCAATGTGCATCCATGTTTATCGTAGGTGCTAAACTTACATTTTTCATTCATCATTCAAACTGTAACTAAAGATGGATTTGTCAGCATTTCTGCATTTCCGAGGTTAATCTGGAACATGGAGACATCACTTCCCTCATATTTAGAATATATAAGAGGATTGGCGTCCAGGCTGAATCAGAGAGATCAACTGTTGTTGGCGCCTGTGAAAATCCTCCTGGGGCCTGGTTCATTCAGGGTTCAGCACCTGTCACCACCCCCTTCCTCCACAGCCCCTTCTTCCGGTCCCTCGCCACCCTCCGCAAGCCGCGTCGGTCCTGAAATATTCATCGAAACATGCCAACCCACTTGGCCCCCGAACCACTCTTCAAAAACACTCTCCTCTCGGCTCTTTACATTTACATTTAGTCATTTAGCAGACGCTCTTATCCAGAGCGACTTACAGTAAGTACAGGGACATTCCCCCGAGGCAAGTAGGGTGAAGTGCCTTGCCCAAGGACACAAAGTCAGTTGGCATGACCGGGAATCGAACTGGCAACCTTCGGATTACTAGCCCGATTCCCTCACCGCTCAGCCACCTGACTCTCTCGTGGTAAGTTCACCATTGGGGCGGGCGGTGTTGTGATGAATGAGATTTTTTTTCACCTTCGTTTTCCGTCGACTGTCTGCCTTCGCCGACAAACTCTGAATATGTCAACATGTCAGATTCCGTTCTACTTGACAACACTGAAGAGATAAAGTGGTCATTCAGCAAGACAGGGATCAGAGTCCGATCATGCATGCATGCATTTAAACAGAGATATCTGCTACCTGGTGGAACAATCGCTCCCAGACAATCCCTAACCTCTCACCCCCGGCACAGCTGTCCCGATTACCTCACAGATGGAAAAGATAGCACCTGGCAGCATAAAATAAAAGGAGAATCTCAGACACGTAAAAAATCCTTCATGTTTTGTGAGAAAATTGAAAGACGCAAAAGCTCAGTGTTTGGGTTTGGGCCCCTAACAAGTTATTTTTATTTTTTACCTGTTTGAGAGGAAGTGCATTACCACCTAACTGTGGCAGGTGGACATGAGGAATGTGTACACACAGCAAACACACCATTTATCTTCGTCTAACCATATGCCGGCAAGGAAAAATTGCTTTAGTTTGAAATGACTTTTGAAGCTGTCAATATGTAAACACAGTTTTTGTGTGTGAGAGAATGATTGCATCTAAGTATGCTTTCACATTATACGTGGATGTGTCTACACCTGTGTGTGTGTGTGTGCAAGCAAGTGTGTATGTCATTGTGTGTGTGCGCGTGCCAGTCACCAGACTGCTGCCCAGAAAGTACAAACATAAGCAAAAGACGCTTCCTACGGTCTTCAAAAGGAGAGAAGATTGACAGAGATAGATCCACAGGGACATTCTAATGCACATAGATCTTTTCTCCATCTCCAGTTAGATAGTGTGTGGGCGTTAATGTCATTTGTCCATGTTGTTGTGTTTAAAAAACACAATATGGCCACCTAGCAGGGCCGAGATCTGCGCCACACATAAAAGACGGCGGAAGGTGGAGGGAGACATCGACCTGCAAAGGAGAGAGCGTCTAAAAATAGCGCTCAAAGGGACGAGGACGAAAGGTTGTCCATCTTGACGGAGCGATGTCACCGAGATGACGGAATATGATAGTCATCTCTTTCAAGTGTGTCAAATGATTTGTGTCTTTCATGTCACCATCGTTGACTTCATTTCAGTTCATTTGATCTTGCCTCAAAGTCAAGAAAACAAAAATTCTGACTTAGGGTAAGCCACAAACAGCTCTGAATTAACCTTGTCAGAACTAACATGAATATACTGTTTATTCCATTCCTAAAGTGACACATCTCTTTTTCTGGATGGGGAAAACAGATATTTTTTCATCCCTGAATTAAATCTTTTAATGCAATGTGTGTCTGCCCCGCCGAGGAGCTCCAACACTGGGAGCTGTGTGACAAGGTGAGTCAGCGAGATTCTCCCAGCATCTCAAGACCCAGCACCTCTCCGCATGCAACGCCAACACCACAACACCAGCCAAGGCTCACAGAGACCAGCAACATGGTGGGGATAGTTCTGTCTGTGTCTGTCTGTCTGTGTCTGTTTGTGGTGCTGTCTGTGTCTGTCTGTGTCTGTCTGTGTGTCTCTGTGTCTGTCTGTGTGTCTCTGTGTCTGTCTGTGTGTCTCTGTGTCTGTCTGTGTCTGTCTGTGTGTCTCTGTGTCTGTCTGTGTGTCTCTGTGTCTGTCTGTGTGATCTCTGTGTCTGTCTGTGTGTCTCCTGTGTCTCTGGTCTCTGTGTCTCTGTCTAGTGTGTCTCTGTTCTGTGTGTCTCTGTCTGTGTGTCTCTGTCTGTGTGTCTCTCTGTCTGTGTGTCTCTGTCTGTCTCTCTGTCCTGTCTCTGTCTGTCTGTCTCTGTCTGTCTGTCTCTGTCTGTCTGTCTCTGTCTGTCTGTCTCTGTCTCTGTCTGTCTGTCTCTGTCTGTCTGTCTCTGTCTGTCTGTCTCTGTCTGTCTGTCTCTGTCTGTCTGTCTCTGTCTGTCTGTCTGTCTGTCTCTGTCTGTCTTTGTCTGTCTTTGTCTGTCTCTGTCTGTCTCTGTCTCTGTCTGTCTCTGTCTCTGTCTGTCTCTGTCGTCTGTCTGTCTGTCTGTCTGTCTGTCTGTCTGTCTCTGTCTCTCTGAGAGAGAGAAGGAGAGAGAGAGAGAGAGAGATGAGATGAGAGAGAGAGAGATAGAGAGTAGAGAGATGAGAGAAGAGAGAGAGCGAGAGAGAGTAGAGAGAGAGAGAGAGAGAAGAGAGGAGAGAGGAGAGAGAGAGAGAGGAGAGAGATAGAGAGAAGAGAGAGAGAGAGAGAGGAGAGAGAGAGAGAGAGAGGCTGGTGTCAGCCTTCAAAGATGAGAACACAAACAGGAAGTGACGTTCTGAGCTGAAGTATCATGACTTTTTATGACAACATAATACAAGGAACGGTGGATTTCTCAGAGAAGGTACTGCTCAAGGGTCAAGCACTGTTTACAAAAAGATGAAGCTCAATTCTGAGCTCCTTTAAAGAAAAAAGTGGAGTGTGTGTGTGCGTGCGTGTGTGTGTGTTGTGGAAGGGGGGGGGGACCAGGCATTATAGATTTGTCCTCGGCTCAAAAACAAAACAATGGCGACCGCTTGAATTAATCACATTGCTAATGCCTTCCCTGAACCCTCCAAGTCCAAACCAATGAAGAAGCGCAGAGCTAACGAGCCATCTCCTCGTCCCAAGAGAGGGCCGACCTGTCTCTGCAGCCTGATGGATGGGTCTGCGCTACGGCTAACCGCTAACAATTCAGCATAAACTTGTTTTCTTATTGTCATCCTTTTGTGTTCGTCATCATTTTCCATTTGCCATATTATGTCTTTTTCTTCTCTCTGGTCGAACGACTAACTCTATTCATCAAAAGTGCGCTCTCCACAGGGATGGGGATATGTTTTAATGAAAAAGTCATTTAGGATTTCTCTATTTGTAGCTTTTTGGGGGGGCTGCCGTCTTAAGTTGAGACATCTACTGCATGTGGTATATTTTCAAGGTCAAGATAGTGTTCATTTGTCATTCTCTGCATGATTCTCTAAGCCTGGTGTGGAATCGTTGCGCTTAACTACGTGTGTGTGTGTTTTAGCTGTAAGATGTACTGTCGCACCGGATATTGGCATCCCGGTAAACGATGGCTATCGTTTTGTCAATAAAGAGAAGGAAAGACAGTCTTCCATGGAAACAGAGCATACATTAGGCGGTGGCCAGTGAGGGGAAGAGAAGGGACGACGGCCTGTCGATACTGGAAACAAAGGGATGACGCAGACTGGAGAAAGGACACGAGCGCGAATTACAGAAGAGTGGTTCGAGTCCCAGACTCTCTCCCTCACACGCTCGCACACACGCGGAGCTAGCAGCAGTGCCAGGATGGGGAGAGTTACAGCAACAATGGAACAGCTCTCATCCGGACCAGCGGTGAACGAACAATGACGAGTCACTGCAAGGTGTTGGTTCCTCCCTAACGTGTAGATCTAAGAAAACGTCATTATATGCACTTTCGACACACACCGCTAACACAAAAGGGAAAATAACAGAGGAGGATAGAAATAAAAGAGACGCAAAAGAAGAATGGGACCCACAGAGAGAGAGAGAGAGAGAGAGAGAGAGAGAGAGAGAGAGAGAGAGAGAGAGAGAGAGAGAGAGAGAGAGAGAGAGAGAACTCTACTTTGAGAAGTCACAGGGTGTGGTCTCCAACAGAGCTTTTAACTTGGATTGTCGCATCCAACTCCTTGCGCAACTCACATTTTGTCAAAATGTCAGCTTCTCTCTTTTTTGTTATGAAACGTCAAAAGCGCATTCAGCTTCTGTGCCTCTCTGCCTCTCAAACGGAGCCTTTTCTTTTTCTCGACTTTCGGAGACCCCGTTCGAGAACGCGGGCTGAATAAACAGCCGTTCGTCTCTGCTTGGATTTGAAGGGAAGAGGGGAGCGCGTAGCGTGCGTTTCTACAGACGTGAAACAGATTTAGACGAGCCCCGCGGGTCTCGTGAAGGCCTGTTGACTCATTCTCCACTCCATAAAATTACAGCGCTTAAAAACACCAAACTTTAATTCCTCTTGTAATTTGTCTTTCACAAGAGAGCAGAGAGGAGGATTACAGGGGGATTTGGAGGGTCTATAAAGAAGCTTGTGTGCGTCTGTCTATGATGTCATGTGTTTTCTGAGGTTAATAAAACACCTTTGTGTGAGTACATGTGTTAACGTATGCTGTGTGTGTGTGTGTGTGTGCATGTGTGCGTTATTCCCAGTATGTCTATTCAGAGGTTGAGACCATGATTTGGAGCAGAGTTCTAATGGTGGTAATCATCATCGTTAGACAGTGGGAAAAGAAATTTAACTATTTTTTTCAGGTTCTGTTTGTTTTCTTGGGGCCATATTTTTGTTGTTTAATCCATATCTGAATGTGAACTCACCCCGATTAATCCGGTGAGTTCACAAAAAGGGATAGAGAGAGAGTGATGGCCCCACCTCGTGAATCATTTCCTGCACTGAGAGCTCATTGGGGGAAAGCACCAACCCAATGATATGGTGGGCCAATGATTTTCCAGCGTGTGTGTGTTAGATGTAAACTGTAATCTGACAGTGTATTGACGTTAAAAGAGTACTGTCACAGTCTGAGAGATAAAGGAGAAAATGATGATGTTGAATGTCAGATGTAATATTAGATATCAATACAGTGGTTGCTTATACACACACACATATATATATACACACACACAAACAAAAGGAACTGGAGTCAACTTGCTGGAAGAAACATCCCCTATCCCTCCCCCTATCCCTCCCTCCCTCCATCCCCTATCCCTCCCTCCATCCCCACCCTCCCTCCATCCCCTATCCCTCCCTCCCTCCATCCCCTATCCCTCCATCCATCCCCAATCTCACCCTCTCCATCCATCCTCTATCCCTCCATCCATCCCAATCTCACCCTCTCCCTCCCTCCATCCCCTATACCTCGCCTTCCCCCCCCCCCCATCTCTCCCTTCCTCCATTCTTTGCTCTGAGGAATACGGTCTTGTCTACTCGCTGTGTATGTGATGGCATCCCTCACTGATGTCACACACACAGACATAGAGAGAGAGAGAAATTCACACTCACAAGCAAACCGGAGAGCAGCAAATTCCTCACACACACACACACACCCATCTGATTTACATCTGCTTGAGGAGGGCTGTGTGTGGCATACTGATAGATGCACACATGCACACAAACCAACACACCCACACACAGGAAGTGAGCATGCATTAAATAGACGTGAGCTGTGCTCGAGTGCTTCGCCCTCGTTTGAAGAGCTTTTCGTTTTTTGGGGGATGATAAACTTAGGCCCCGACAGAGCTTCTTATTGCTGGTGACGGTACAGTGTGGCACGTTTGCAAGTTCCTAGTGGCATTAACGCACCCTGCTGTCCTGTCAGAGAAGCTGCCTCTCGCGGCGATGCCTCGCGGCGACGCCTCGCGGCGGCGCCACACACTTTTTCATTGGCGTTCGGGAGGGACAAAACAAAACAAGCAGCTGTCTCTGAAGAATCTCCTCTCAGATTGTGCGTGTGTGTGTGTGCACCAGGCTTACTTTGTCAGCAGCCCCTCCTGATGTTGTGTAAATTCATCCCTGTCAAGTCTGTATATGTCCTCATTCTGTATGTGTTTGTGTGAATGCATGCTTGTTCACATTGGTGTGTGTGTCCGTCAAGCATGTACAAACACATTCTTGGGAGTGTTTTTATCTGTGTGTGTGTGTACAGGAACTTACCGGCTTTTGGGCTTCTGTGTTTGTGTTTATTTGTATGTGTGTGTGTGTTGTGAAGGGAGCTTGGCAGGGTCAGGGGGAGTTTTTGGGGACAGGGCTGGGAGTCGGCATCGCCCTGAGGTTGCCTGTCAGATCCTGGTAGGGGTTCTGTCTGAAGGCTCTGATGAATTATTCAGTGTTGGCTGCCATGACATGTCGTGCCACACTGTGTTTGGAGTGTGTGGTTGAGAGAGAGGGATTGTGTGTGTGTGTGTGTTACGACGGGATGCGTGACTCTGTGTGTGAAACCCTCGCTCACTCCCTCTTTTGGGGGGTTAGGCTACATCCCTCTGGGTCACTGGGTTCTTGTTGATGGTTCTTTTTGGAGTCGTGGGGAGAGGGAGGGGGGGGGGGGGGGGTTGAGCGAGCCGTTCCTTGCCCCTCCCCACCCACGCCTCGGGC
>NW_026911080.1:0-34183 GCF_963692335.1 Osmerus eperlanus | reverse complement strand
GACTTCAGCTCACAACTGCCACAACAACTACCACCCCCAACCCCTCCGCCCTCCCTCCACCCCTCCACCCCCACCCCCCCCCCCCCCGCCCCCCCCCCTGTCAGAGAGAGAAGATAGCCTTCACAACAGCTCAGCAAACCGTCACCTCTGATACACACATCTACGCAGACAGCTAGCTAGCTACAACCAGCTCTATCTAGCAGCTAGATATACTACACAACAACAGCCAGTACTGCTGAGTCCATGAACCTGCTAGGATGTTCGGCACACTATAGTCAGCTAGCTCCACTCAGCACCACACACTCCCAGGTAGCCTGGTGAGGGCACAGAGAATTCGACATGTGCTGATGTCTTGGATCTGGGGCGGAGAGGGAGGCTAGGCTAGGCACAGGCCTCAGCAGTTTGTCACATCCCTGTCAAGGCAGCACTGGTGGGCAGATCTAGGTCACATGGCGTTTAAAGCACCCAGTCCTCTCTCCTCTCTGTCTTTCTCTCTCCTCTCACTCTCTCTCTCTCGCCCCCCCCCGCTCATTACCCATCATCCCTCAGGGCTTGTGCTGATTGGGTGCCGACGCCTTGTTGACGGCTTGGCGTGTGAGCCACCAGACTGTCCCCAGACACCCTCCCTCCCCCCTCCCTCCCCCCCCCCTCCCCCCCTCCCCCCTCCCCCTCCCTCCCCCTCCCTCCCCTCTCAGTACTTCTGCACCCCCAGGCCTCATCAAGCCTAGATTGGAAGTTGGCGCCAACAAACACACACTCACACACACACACACACACTCAAATGCCAGCATCGCTTGGAGTCCCAGAGTGGTTGTTATGGCAACATGGCTCAATCACTTCTACTTCCTGTTGATCTACAGAAGGGGGGGAGGACAGAGGTGGGGGGGGGGGGAAGGGCAAGGATATGGAGAGTGTGTATGGAGTGTGTATGGAGTGTGTATGGAGTGTGTATGGAGTGTGTATGGAGTGTGTATGGAGTGTGTATGGAGTGTGTATGGAGTGTGGACAGGTGGAGTATCCCTGTGTGTGTGTGTGTGTGGGGGCAGTGTATTGTGTGTGTGTGTGTGTGTGTGTGTATGTGTGTGTGTGTGTGTGTGTGTGCTGGGCTCAGGTTTCAGCCAGACAGTGGCAGCCACACATGGAGCATCAAAACCAAACATATGTTCAGGGAGGACGACACAGTCACACGTTAGCCTTTCCCCAGCGCTGACCTTTCCCTCGCCCCCCCTCCCCCCATCCCCCCGCCCCCCCGCCTGCCAGCCTGCCCCGGGCACAGCTCCCGCACAGCGCCAGAATATCCCCTCATCTCCCCAAATCTCCCCTGACTAAATGTCAGGATTACACATTTCTCTGCTCGCACTGAAGACTTTAATTAGCACTAGGTTGCGCGCATGTGTGTGAGAGAGAGAGTGTGTGTGAGAGGGTGTATGTGTGTCTGATGTATGGTGTGTTTGAGTGTGTTTATGTGTGTGAGAGCGAGGGTGTGTGTCTGATGTTAGAGGTGTGTGTTTGCAGGAGTGTGTGCGTGAGAGAGAGAGAGGAGAGAGAGAGAGAGAGAGAGAGAGAGAGAGAGAGAGAGAGAGAGAGAGAGAGAAAGAGAGGTGTGTGAGTGTGTGAGCATAAGCACTTCTGTGTGTTTACCCTTCTCCCTAGCAGATTTCCTTACTCCCACTCCCGCTACGAGAGAGGGGGAGGGAGGGGAGAAGGGAGAAGGGAGAGGGAGAGGGAAAGGGGCAAGGAGAAATGGAGAAGGAAAGAGAAAAGGGGTAAGAGGAGAGAAGGAAAAGGAGAGGAAGTGGGGAGGGGAAATGGGTAGAAAGGGAGAGGGAGACAAAGAAAGGGGAGAAGGAGAGAGGGAGAGGGGAGAGGTGAGAAGATGGAGAATCAGCCTTAACTGTGGCAGCAGATCTGCTAATGTGTAAAACAGCAGACACACACACACCCTCTAACAAACACACACCTGCTCATACACATACACACACACACACACACACACACACACACACACCCTCTCACACACACAGTCACAGGGTCACATTGACTTTGACCACCAGGGGGAATACATACAGATGTCCTCATTAATCACACACCCCTGGCCTCTCAAAACCCCAACACTCACTCAGAGCAGAGTGACGTTTTTAATGAAACATTTCAAAACAAAGATGCATTTGCAAAGAGATAGGGCCCACTGCCCGTACGAATAAGGCTCAAATCACTCTCCACTGTGTGTGTGACCGCTCGTTAGCGGTGGTGTGGTCTCTTGCAGCCTGCCCCTGCTTAAACCCTCTCTCCCAGAGGACACACGCCCACATAAAACTTTAAGGCAGCCACAACCGAGGGCTCTGGAGGGCCCCTGGCCCCAGGAGAATGTTAATGTGGCACCATAAACCCCCCCGTTTATGTTCAGCGGTTCACTCCAGGGAGCTGATGGGCGTTGCACTCAGGAAGGTGACAACTCCAAATGAAGGGGGGTTCCATGGCCACGGCCGGCTGTACACCCCCCCACCCCCTCAGCAGCACACCGCACACGTCAGGTGCAGCTCTGTGGTTAGAGCACTTACATTTACATTTAGTAATTTAGCAGACGCTCTTATCCAGAGCGACTTACAGTAAGTACAGGGACATTCCCCCCGAGGCAAGTAGGGTGAAGTGCCTTGCCCAAGGACACAACATCATTTGGCACGGCCAGGAATCGAGCTGGCAACCTTCAGATTACTAGCACGCTCAGCCCTAACCGCTCAGCCACCTGACTCCCATGACTGCAAATTAAGAGGTCACAGATTCGAATCCCCCCTGTACGTCGGAGGGAAGTGTCTGCTGAACAAACGCACCTGGGTCATCATGTTCCGTGTGTTTGCTGCGTGAAGATGACTCCTCTCCTCTCCAGCTGACTCCCCTCCTCTCCAGCTGACTCCCCTCCTCTCCAGCTGACTCCCCTCCTCTCCAGCTGACTCCCCTCCTCTCCAGATGACTCCCCTCCTCTCCAGCTGACTCCCCTCCTCTCCAGATGACTCCCCTCCTCTCCAGCTGACTCCCCTCCTCTCCAGATGACTCCCCTCCTCTACAGATGACTCCCCTCCTCTCCAGCTGACTCACCTCCTCTCCAGCTGACTCCCCTCCTCTCCAGATGACTCCTCTCCTCTCCAGCTGACTCCTCTCCAGCTGACTCCTCTCCAGCTGACTCCTCTCCAGATGACTCCCCTCCTCTCCAGCTGACTCCCCTCCTCTCCAGATGACTCCCCTCCTCTCCAGCTGACTCCCCTCCTCTCCAGATGACTCCCCTCCTCTCCAGCTGACTCCCCTCCTCTCCAGATGACTCCCCTCCTCTCCAGATGACTCCCCTCCTCTCCAGATGACTCCCCTCCTCTCCAGCTGACTCCCCTCCTCTCCAGATGACTCCCCTCCTCTCCAGCTGACTCCCCTCCTCTCCAGCTGACTCCCCTCCTCTCCAGATGACTCCCCTCCTCTCCAGCTGACTCCCCTCCTCTCCAGATGACTCCCCTCCTCTCCAGCTGACTCCCCTCCTCTCCAGCTGACTCCCCTCCTCTCCAGCTGACTCCTCTCCAGCTGACTCCCCTCCTCTCCAGCTGACTCCCCTCCTCTCCAGATGACTCCCCTCCTCTCCAGATGACTCCCCTCCTCTCCAGCTGACTCCCCTCCTCTCCAGATGACTCCCCTCCTCTCCAGATGACTCCCCTCCTCTCCAGCTGACTCCCCTCCTCTCCAGCTGACTCCCCTCCTCTCCAGCTGACTCCTCTCCAGCTGACTCCCCTCCTCTCCAGCTGACTCCCCTCCTCTCCAGATGACTCCCCTCCTCTCCAGATGACTCCCCTCCTCTCCAGATGACTCCCCTCCTCTCCAGATGACTCCCCTCCTCTCCAGTGTTTCTTGCTAATTAGAAGCCGAGGGTGAACGGTAGTTCCTAATGAGCACATGCCGCCGCGCCCCCCTCGCACGCGCCTGTCGCCCCAGAAACCCTCGCCACGCCTACGAGACACACGCCCTCGCCATGGTTACAAGAGCCGATGTAACACTGCGTGGTTCTGTCAGGCCAAATAGTGTCCTAGGGCCAAATAGTGTCCTACCTGACGTCACAATGCCGTTCCGATGCAAGGACGCGTCCGTCGCTATGCCGATCCTTAAATTCCTGAGATATCTACGCGTGCTAGCAGGAAACTGTCATAGTTGCTATACTGTTTACTAGGTACGAAGTTTTGTATTTAGGCTTATTTAAACCAGTTTATTCTACTCTACGATTTAAAGTTTTCACTCCTTCGATAGCTAGTGCTAGCTAACTAGTTGTTTTCATCGAAAAAATTACTTATTTAGCATCAATTTTAACAGACCGGGAAGGCAACACGTATAGTATTCTACATGTGCGCGTTGCTGTCTCGGGAATGTCGAACGAGTGTAAACTTTAAATCGTAGAGTAGAATAAACTGGTTTAAATAAGCCTAAATACAAAACTTTGTGCCTAGTAACCAGTATAGCAACCATGACAGTTTCCTGCTAGCACGCGTAGATATCTCAGGAATTTAAGGTCGGCATAGCGACGGACGCGTCCTTGCATCGGAACGGCATTGTGACGTCAGGTAGGACACTATTTGGCCCTAGGACACTATTTGGCCTGACAGTACCAACACCAACCCCAGTCTCTCTCTCCTCACTTCCTGTCCTCCCATCAAGACAGTCACATGATCCACGTTCTGGGGGGGGCATTGCCCAGCATCTCCCCTACTCCCCTTACCTCCGCCCCGCCCCTCTCCTAGTACCTAGGCAACACTGGCAGTAGACACAAGAGAAGGAAAGGGTGACAAGACAATAACATAGCATCTCACCTCACTCCCAGCACCCCTGCCCCCCCAGTAGCCCCCCCAGTACCCAGGCGAGGCTGGCAGTGGGCCCCCTGCCCCCCCAGTACCCAGGCGAGGCTGGCAGTGGGCCCCCTGCCCCCCCCAGTACCCAGGCGAGGCTGGCAGTGGGCCCCCTGCCCCCCCAGTACCCAGGCGAGGCTGGCAGTGGGCCCCCTGCCCCCCCCAGTACCCAGGCGAGGCTGGCAGTGGGCCCCCTGCCCCCCCCAGTACCCAGGCGAGGCTGGCAGTGGGCCCCCTGCCCCCCCCAGTACCCAGGCGAGGCTGGCAGTGGGCCCCCTGCCCCCCCCAGTACCCAGGCGAGGCTGGCAGTGGGCCCCCTGCCCCCCCCAGTACCCAGGCGAGGCTGGCAGTGGGCCCCCTGCCCCCCCCAGTACCCAGGCGAGGCTGGCAGTGGGCCCCCTGCCCCCCCCAGTACCCAGGCGAGGCTGGCAGTGGGCCCCCTGCCCCCCCCAGTACCCAGGCGAGGCTGGCAGTGGGCCCCCTGCCCCCCCCAGTACCCAGGCGAGGCTGGCAGTGGGCCCCCTGCCCCCCCCAGTACCCAGGCGAGGCTGGCAGTGGGCCCCCTGCCCCCCCCAGTACCCAGGCGAGGCTGGCAGTGGGCCCCCTGCCCCCCCCAGTACCCAGGCGAGGCTGGCAGTGGGCCCCCTGCCCCCCCCAGTACCCAGGCGAGGCTGGCAGTGGGCCCCCTGCCCCCCCCAGTACCCAGGCGAGGCTGGCAGTGGGCCCCCTGCCCCCCCCAGTACCCAGGCGAGGCTGGCAGTGGGCCCCCTGCCCCCCCCAGTACCCAGGCGAGGCTGGCAGTGGGCCCCCTGCCCCCCCCAGTACCCAGGCGAGGCTGGCAGTGGGCCCCCTGCCCCCCCCAGTACCCAGGCGAGGCTGGCAGTGGGCCCCCTGCCCCCCCCAGTACCCAGGCGAGGCTGGCAGTGGGCCCCCTGCCCCCCCCAGTACCCAGGCGAGGCTGGCAGTGGGCCCCCTGCCCCCCCAGTACCCAGGCGAGGCTGGCAGTGGGCCCCCTGCCCCCCCCAGTACCCAGGCGAGGCTGGCAGTGGGCCCCCTGCCCCCCCCAGTACCCAGGCGAGGCTGGCAGTGGGCCCCCTGCCCCCCCCAGTACCCAGGCGAGGCTGGCAGTGGGCCCCCTGCCCCCCCCAGTACCCAGGCGAGGCTGGCAGTGGGCCCCCTGCCCCCCCCAGTACCCAGGCGAGGCTGGCAGTGGGCCCCCTGCCCCCCCCAGTACCCAGGCGAGGCTGGCAGTGGGCCCCCTGCCCCCCCCAGTACCCAGGCGAGGCTGGCAGTGGGCCCCCTGCCCCCCCCAGTACCCAGGCGAGGCTGGCAGTGGGCCCCCTGCCCCCCCCAGTACCCAGGCGAGGCTGGCAGTGGGCCCCCTGCCCCCCCAGTACCCAGGCGAGGCTGGCAGTGGGCCCCCTGCCCCCCCAGTACCCAGGCGAGGCTGGCAGTGGGCCCCCTGCCCCCCCCAGTACCCAGGCGAGGCTGGCAGTGGGCCCCCTGCCCCCCCCAGTACCCAGGCGAGGCTGGCAGTGGGCCCCCTGCCCCCCCCAGTACCCAGGCGAGGCTGGCAGTGGGCCCCCTGCCCCCCCCAGTACCCAGGCGAGGCTGGCAGTGGGCCCCCTGCCCCCCCCAGTACCCAGGCGAGGCTGGCAGTGGGCCCCCTGCCCCCCCCAGTACCCAGGCGAGGCTGGCAGTGGGCCCCCTGCCCCCCCCAGTACCCAGGCGAGGCTGGCAGTGGGCCCCCTGCCCCCCCCAGTACCCAGGCGAGGCTGGCAGTGGGCCCCCTGCCCCCCCCAGTACCCAGGCGAGGCTGGCAGTGGGCCCCCTGCCCCCCCCAGTACCCAGGCGAGGCTGGCAGTGGGCCCCCTGCCCCCCCCAGTACCCAGGCGAGGCTGGCAGTGGGCCCCCTGCCCCCCCCAGTACCCAGGCGAGGCTGGCAGTGGGCCCCCTGCCCCCCCCAGTACCCAGGCGAGGCTGGCAGTGGGCCCCCTGCCCCCCCCAGTACCCAGGCGAGGCTGGCAGTGGGCCCCCTGCCCCCCCCAGTACCCAGGCGAGGCTGGCAGTGGGCCCCCTGCCCCCCCCAGTACCCAGGCGAGGCTGGCAGTGGGCCCCCTGCCCCCCCCAGTACCCAGGCGAGGCTGGCAGTGGGCCCCCTGCCACCCCCAGTACCCAGGCGAGGCTGGCAGTGGGCCCCCTGCCACCCCCAGTACCCAGGCGAGGCTGGCAGTGGGCCCCCTGCCACCCCCAGTACCCAGGCGAGGCTGGCAGTGGGCCCCCTGCCCCCCCCAGTACCCAGGCGAGGCTGGCAGTGGGCCCCCTGCCCCCCCCAGTACCCAGGCGAGGCTGGCAGTGGGCCCCCTGCCCCCCCCAGTACCCAGGCGAGGCTGGCAGTGGGCCCCCTGCCCCCCCCAGTACCCAGGCGAGGCTGGCAGTGGGCCCCCTGCCCCCCCCCAGTACCCAGGCGAGGCTGGCAGTGGGCCCCCTGCCCCCCCCAGTACCCAGGCGAGGCTGGCAGTGGGCCCCCTGCCCCCCCCAGTACCCAGGCGAGGCTGGCAGTGGGCCCCCTGCCCCCCCCAGTACCCAGGCGAGGCTGGCAGTGGGCCCCCTGCCACCCCCAGTACCCAGGCGAGGCTGGCAGTGGGCCCCCTGCCCCCCCCAGTACCCAGGCGAGGCTGGCAGTGGGCCCCCTGCCCCCCCCAGTACCCAGGCGAGGCTGGCAGTGGGCCCCCTGCCCCCCCCAGTACCCAGGCGAGGCTGGCAGTGGGCCCCCTGCCCCCCCCAGTACCCAGGCGAGGCTGGCAGTGGGCCCCCTGCCCCCCCCAGTACCCAGGCGAGGCTGGCAGTGGGCCCCCTGCCCCCCCCAGTACCCAGGCGAGGCTGGCAGTGGGCCCCCTGCCCCCCCCAGTACCCAGGCGAGGCTGGCAGTGGGCCCCCTGCCCCCCCCAGTACCCAGGCGAGGCTGGCAGTGGGCCCCCTGCCCCCCCCAGTACCCAGGCGAGGCTGGCAGTGGGCCCCCTGCCCCCCCCAGTACCCAGGCGAGGCTGGCAGTGGGCCCCCTGCCCCCCCCAGTACCCAGGCGAGGCTGGCAGTGGGCCCCCTGCCCCCCCAGTACCCAGGCGAGGCTGGCAGTGGGCCCCCTGCCCCCCCCAGTACCCAGGCGAGGCTGGCAGTGGGCCCCCTGCCCCCCCCAGTACCCAGGCGAGGCTGGCAGTGGGCCCCCTGCCCCCCCAGTACCCAGGCGAGGCTGGCAGTGGGCCCCCTGCCCCCCCCAGTACCCAGGCGAGGCTGGCAGTGGGCCCCCTGCCCCCCCAGTACCCAGGCGAGGCTGGCAGTGGGCCCCCTGCCCCCCCCAGTACCCAGGCGAGGCTGGCAGTGGGCCCCCTGCCCCCCCCAGTACCCAGGCGAGGCTGGCAGTGGGCCCCCTGCCCCCCCCAGTACCCAGGCGAGGCTGGCAGTGGGCCCCCTGCCCCCCCCAGTACCCAGGCGAGGCTGGCAGTGGGCCCCCTGCCCCCCCCAGTACCCAGGCGAGGCTGGCAGTGGGCCCCCTGCCCCCCCCAGTACCCAGGCGAGGCTGGCAGTGGGCCCCCTGCCCCCCCCAGTACCCAGGCGAGGCTGGCAGTGGGCCCCCTGCCCCCCCAGTACCCAGGCGAGGCTGGCAGTGGGCCCCCTGCCCCCCCAGTACCCAGGCGAGGCTGGCAGTGGGCCCCCTGCCCCCCCCAGTACCCAGGCGAGGCTGGCAGTGGGCCCCCTGCCCCCCCAGTACCCAGGCGAGGCTGGCAGTGGGCCCCCTGCCCCCCCCAGTACCCAGGCGAGGCTGGCAGTGGGCCCCCTGCCCCCCCAGTACCCAGGCGAGGCTGGCAGTGGGCCCCCTGCCCCCCCCAGTACCCAGGCGAGGCTGGCAGTGGGCCCCCTGCCCCCCCAGTACCCAGGCGAGGCTGGCAGTGGGCCCCCTGCCCCCCCCAGTACCCAGGCGAGGCTGGCAGTGGGCCCCCTGCCCCCCCCAGTACCCAGGCGAGGCTGGCAGTGGGCCCCCTGCCCCCCCCAGTACCCAGGCGAGGCTGGCAGTGGGCCCCCTGCCCCCCCCAGTACCCAGGCGAGGCTGGCAGTGGGCCCCCTGCCCCCCCAGTACCCAGGCGAGGCTGGCAGTGGGCCCCCTGCCCCCCCCAGTACCCAGGCGAGGCTGGCAGTGGGCCCCCTGCCCCCCCAGTACCCAGGCGAGGCTGGCAGTGGGCCCCCTGCCCCCCCCAGTACCCAGGCGAGGCTGGCAGTGGGCCCCCTGCCCCCCCCAGTACCCAGGCGAGGCTGGCAGTGGGCCCCCTGCCCCCCCAGTACCCAGGCGAGGCTGGCAGTGGGCCCCCTGCCCCCCCAGTACCCAGGCGAGGCTGGCAGTGGGCCCGTCCCAGGCAAGAGGCTGGTAGGGAGCTGGTTCTCTCACCGCGGGGCGATCAGACACGAGCCCCCACGTCGCCTCTCATTAGAGCCGGCGCCCAGCGAGGGCATAACGAGCTGATGAATAATTAGACGGGGAAGGAGATTGTGCAGCCGGGGTGGCAAATCTGGAGGGACAAGTGCTGAAAACTAGGCGGCCAGCATTAAGTCCACAGTCAGTCAAATCTGTGAAGTGGGCCTGGGGCCTTGACACTAGACCTGTGAGAGAGAAAGTGTGTGCTGGTGGCCTTAGTGGAGCCTGCGGGGGATCAGCAAGACATAAATAACACACAGGCTGAGAAATGAATCCTGAACTGATCTGAGAATCCTACAGTAAGCCCTCCTGTGGAGATGGAGGAGGAAGAGGAGGACGAGGAGGACGAGGAGGACTGTGTAGACAGTGCTGAGACCAGGGACAGGCGTGTGGGTAATCAGAGAGTGTGCTAATGCTAGTGCTAATGCTAGTGCTAATGCTAGTGCTAACACGCAAGCTTGCCCCATTGTTTTAACATCGTTAACAGCCTGGATTACAAAGGAATTTAATGTCAAAGAGTTGAACAAATATGCTTGTTTCTACATGTCGTTACGTCTCACGGACAGTATCACAACAACAACACAAAGACAATATAAATGCAACACCACATCCCAACAACATCACAACGACACACACAGTACTCTACTTTTAGCCATCCGTCATGAGTCAGACGATGGGAGGTGAGAATCCTCACCATGTGAAGCTGTTAGCACGTTAGCATTGCAGTCACACACGTGTCCCCTATAAAACAATTGCTCATTATCGTTTCTGTGTGTGTGGGGGGGGAGGGGTGTGTAAGTGGGTGAGGGGGTGAGTAACTCTCCTGGGGGGGTGTGGGGGTCAGGGGAGGGAGAGGGAGGGGAGAGGACGAGGGTACCCGCAGGGGCGCGTATCTCAGGCCCCCGTCCCTTAAAGAGCAGCCAGGAGCCCGGTAATGAGTCCTGGCCCACCCCTCCCTCCCTGCCAAGGTTGTTCCCCTCCCTGGGTCATCCAGCCCTGCGCCTCTTGCTCTTTCTATGCCAGCTGTGGCACTTTGTCTGGCATGAGTGGCAACGTGCTTCCCTCGCGGTGGCGGGAGGGCGGAAAGAGGAAAGAGAAAAGAGCAGCGCGTGACTCCCAGGTTCCTGGGTAGCGTATGTCGCGTGGTGACGAGGTGTTGTGCTGCGATGGTTGTCTGCTGACACGTCTGTGCTCGTCACCGGGATGCGTGTCCGTAGATCCCCGTCCCCCGTCACTGTCCGTAGATCCCCCCCGTCCCCCCCTCGCCCCCCCCCTCGCCCCGCCCCCCCCCCCTCCAGTGGCTCAGGCTCGGCGCTAACGCTACAATATGTCTTGTATGCAAATTGTAAAATGGTTGGGTTGTGCTGACGCTATATTTGTTATTACACAATAACACTAAAATGGCTAGTCTTGTATGCTACAATGCTACACTTGTATGCTACAATGCTACACTACAATGGTGACTTTCACAGTATCTCTCACTTTCTCCCTTTCAACAGTCTCTCTATATATCTCTACTTTTCAATCCCTCTCTCTCTCTCTCTCTCTCTCTCTCTCTCTCTCTCTCTCTCTCTCTCTCTCTCTCTCTCTCTCTCTCTCTCTCTCTCTCTCTCTCTCTCTCTCTCTCTCTCTCTCTCTCTCTCTCTCTCTCTCTCTCTCTCTCTCTCTCTCTCTCTCTCTCTCTCTCTCTCTGCCCTTGACACAGTGTCTCTCATCTCAGCAGCTGTAGGTAGAGATTCCCAGCTGTTGGCAGGCAAATGGTGCATCACAAAGCCAGGGAGGAATAGGTTTCATAATAATATTACAGAAGTGATTTCATGCCCATGAAAAACAAGCGCTGACAAAAGGCTAAAGAATTCAATCTCCTTGAGACTAGGCCGCTTTGAAGGAAACATTCGCATTCGTATGATGAACAGAGGAGAGGAGGGGGAAGGGGCAAGGTCAGTAAAAGGAAATAGAATTAATAAATTGAATGTAGCATACACTTAGCGTTGTGCATCTATACAAATCCATGCATGTTTCATTCCCGTTGCTTCCTTGTTCTCCCGGACTCTCATCCAGCCCTCAGCCTCGCTGGGCTCAGCGACAAGCTCAGCCTCACTGGGCTCAGCCACGGCCCTCAGCCTCACTGGGCTCAGCCACGGGCCTCAGCCTCACTGGGCTCAGCCACGGGCCTCAGCCTCACTGGGCTCAGCGACAAGCCTCAGCCTCACTGGCTCAGCCACGGCCCTCAGCCTCGCTGGGCTCAAGCGACAAGCCTCAGCCTCACTGGGCTCAGCGACAAGCCTCAGCCTCACTGGGCTCAGCCACGAGCCTCAGCCTCACTGGGCTCAGCCACGAGCCTCAGCCTCACTGGGCTCAGCGACAAGCCTCAGCCTCACTGGGCTCAGCCACGAGCCTCAGCCTCACTGGGCTCAGCCACGGCCCTCAGCCTCACTGGGCTCAGCCACGGGCCTCAGCCTCACTGGGCTCAGCCACGAGCCTCAGCCTCACTGGGCTCAGTCACGAGCCTCAGCCTCACTGGGCTCAGTCACTTGTGCCCCAGCATAAGGACTGCCTATTTGCGGTTGATTATGCTCCTGGTATACAGTTACGGGGATACAAAAACATGCGGTCGCAGTAATAAGCAGAAACACACACTAACCCTAACCCTCGTGCAACGTGAAGCAGATAACAGACGCAATCATGCAACGACAAACACGACGTTCAATCCTTCTTCCTCCCCAATCTTCCAACTCGTCACAACTTAAGTCATCATTCTGATAAGCATCAGGGAGCAGGAGACTTCATCCGAACCTCGTTATGCTCGTTAGGGCTCGTTAGGGCCACCTATTAGAACATTTAAAGCAGTGTTCCTAATAGAAACATGCCTCAGAGGTCTGGCTCTTTCAGCGAAATAAAGAAGGAGCAGCTTTTGTTTTCCGAGCCTCGCGTCGTTACCCACAGGAGGAGGGGCGGCCTCCTCACGCTCCTCCTCGTCCCCGATGTCTTCTCCGTGGATTAGCGTCCGCGTGTCACGTTGTATGTTCAGCGAGGGGGGGGGGGGCGAGCGTTGGTCTGCCGCTGAACAAGGCCTCAGGCCATTGCATACACTCATCCCTGTCACGAACACTGATTGAATACTGATCACAGACTCTAGTCATTACACTAATAAGACTGTATTCAAATTAGATGTTTTCCTTTTCTTTCTCTCTCTCTCTCTCTCTCTCTCTCTCTCTCTCTCTCTCTCTCTCTCTCTCTCTCTCTCTCTCTCTCTCTCTCTCTCTCTCTCTCTCTCTCTCTCTCTCTCTCTCTCTCTCTCTCTCTCCCCATCTCTTTATCGTTCTTTTCCTGGCCATGTTTGGAAAACAGACTCCTGTTTTGGTCGGAGGTCCAGACAGCATGATTATATTAATGATAGAACTAATTAAATGAGGCCTTCCTTTCTAATGAATAATTGTTAATCGTCCGTTGAGCGTAATAACTATCTATTTTGTGCGCTTGTATGTCAACCTTTGGTGTTCATTTTTTAGAGGGTCAACCCTGAACATTTTTTTGTTCAGAGTTGAAAGTATATTTTTGACGGTGAACCAGCAAATACTCATTAGCAGATACATAACAGGACAAGGTCGTAAAGAGAATCAATGGTTTCAAGAAAGCTTTGCTTGTGCTCGTTTTTACAGAAAAAGTAGTTACATTATTAGGGTGGCCATGACGACAGGGTGGCCATGACAGTCTCGCCCTCCTGTAGGCTAGCCTACTGTCTGTCTGTCCTAAATTGTCCTCTTATCTTCTGATGATAAAGTGCTGTTTTCTGGTGATCTTAACCTTTTGAAGGTGACGGTGGACGCTTCTTCTTTATTTTATTCATTTATTTTTGCAGCATGTAGACATTAGCCGTGTCAAAATGTTTGTCTCAATCCCGATTGCGTTTCTGCGAAGGTTCTGTGACGGTTTTGATAGACTTCAGTTTTTGTGGCGATTTTTTTGACTGATTTTTTCTAACGGAAGCTAACCACATTCAGAACGTCACAACGTCACAGGCCACACGCGGCCGGTACTGTCAGTGGAGTACATTTACATTTAGCAGACGCTCTTATCCAGAGCGTACAGGATAAGTACAGGACATTCCCCCAGAGGCAAGTAGGGTGAAGTGCCTTGCCCAAGGACACAACGTCATTTGCACGGCCGGGAATCAAACCGGCGACCTTCAGATTACTAGCCCGATTCTCTAACCGCTCAGCCACCTGACTCCACCTGAGTAACTGTAAATCGACTTTGCTAGTTACAGAACTGAAAGGCCACAGGTGCAGGGCGATAATGTATCATGTGTAGCCGCTGTAGCTTCATATGCTTTCCTGTGATATCAACACTGTATTTTTTATCAGTCTAGCATGTGCGCTACTGTAGCTGCTATCGTAGCCATAAGCCACAAGAGTTAGCTAAATACGACGTCAGCCATGTTTTCCCTGTATTTGCGCAGTTGCTCAGCTAGTATCGTGGTGGGATCGAACAATTATTAAAGCTATTAAACCATGAGTGGGGCATCAAATGATGTCATATATGTCCTGTATTCTGTAGAGCAATCGATTACATCCAATATCTGAACAATTGGAGTGGATAGACGACTTGTAGTCGTAGCGACATGAAGCCAGTCCGTCTTCTCGCCTAAGTAGGTTAGTCGAGGTGTAAACAAACGTATATTAATGACTTGCCAGACAACAGTTCAATGCATCATATCGTATTTCCAGTAATCTTTTTATATTAGCCAGTTAAAAAAAAAAAACCTCAATCTTATTTACGTTTTAGGGGGCATATTTTCAGTTTGCAGATGGCACTGTTTGATCGCGATTTCAGATAAAATACAGCCAGTTACAACATTGTTAGAATCAGCTTGTTTCAAAAGGGGTTTCATTATTTATGAAATGCAATATGAGTAAATGATTAAAATATCAGTAGAAGGGAAAAAACTTAAGGGGAAGTTTTATTAATTTATTTTTTACACAGGATTGCGAAATGTCTTCGTTTTGATGCCACTGTTTCAATTATGTGAGGCTACATATCACCATTCCCTCTTGCACTTAAAGGAAATGAGAGAACCGTGTTTTCTACATTCACTCTTAGTATTTAGAAGTGTAAATGAGCAGCAACAAATGTATGTTATATGCTTTTTAATCTATGCAATCTTCATAAATAAGTATTAATATTACATTTCCCACAATCCCTCCCTGTGCATCGTACCTGTGACTAAGACAATCCCTCCCTGTGCATCGTACCTGTGACTAAGACACTGGAGGGCTCAGGTACGGGAGGGAAGATCTGTCTGGTCCAAGTTGAGGACACACACACACAGAGAGAGACACACACACACACACAGAGAGAGAGACACACACACAGAGAGAGAGAGAGACACACACACAGAGAGAGAGAGAGACACACACACACACACACACACAGAGAGAGACACACACACACACACAGAGAGAGACACACACACACACACAGAGAGAGAGACACACACACAGAGAGAGAGAGACACACACACACACACACACACACAGAGAGAGACACACACACACAGAGAGACACACACCCAGACACACACACACACACAGAGACATGGGTTAACACACACCCACCTCAGTCTTTCTCCATGTAAATGGCACATACACACATACTCCATTTCAGACCAAATCTGGCTCTTTTGGTTGAGCTTAGGGCGGACGCCAGTGTTGTGTCTACACACACACACACACACACACACTCCCATCTCAGTGGTTTGGCCCCCCGGGGGTCTGGGGCTGACAGTGACCCTAGCAGGCTGGGGGGAGGGGGGGTGAGGAGAGGGAGAAAGTAGAGGGGGGAAGTGAGGAGTGGGGTGAGGAGAGGAGGGGGAGGGAGGTGAGGGAGTAGGGGGGGCCAGACTCTCCCCCACCTGACCTTCCCCACTGGGGGGACGTGGGGGTCGTGACCCCCTGCATGGCGGGATGCTAACATGTCCTGACGAGGTCTCTATGGTAGCATATTCTTCCGACCGCTCCACTTACCAGTCTGCAGACTGACCTGCTGCCCGCCAGCGCCACACCCGACCTCTGACCCCCTGAACGCAGACGCACGGCTTCTCTGTTTACCCACCCCGGGGTTGGCTGGGGGGGCAAGGGGGGGGGGGAGGGGTGTGCGTGGGGGGGGAGTACACCAGCTAGCCACACACATGGGTCTCTCTGCAGTGTCTCTCTTTCTCTGTCTCTTTCTATCTCTGTGTCTCTCTCACTTTACCTTGAAAAGTGTTTTGTTGTGAGGGGCACTGTGTGCGCGTGTGTGTGTGTGTGTGTGAGGAGGGGTGAGGGAGGGGTGAGGGGCTGGTCTGGACTCCACCAGTCCTGTAATCTCCCAGCTGGCTCCTGTAAATCACATGACTGTATCGTCGTATCCGCCGCCATGACAGATTTACTGGCGCTCCGTTCAGGTTGCAAGGCTCCGCCGGGATGAAAAATGTAAACTTTCAGAAGAGCTTCATCACCAGAGGAAGATGGTTTCAGAGGCCTGAGAGCGATGGAGCCTGGAGCCTGGAGGGTGGAGGCTCTGTGGAGGAGGGTGGAGGCTCTGTGGAGGAGGGTGGAGGCTCTGTGGAGGAGGGTGGAGGCCCTGTGGAGGAGGGTGGAGGCTCTGTGGAGGAGGGTGGAGGCCCTGTGGAGGAGGGTGGAGGCCCTGTGGAGGAGGGTGGAGGCTCTGTGGAGGAGGGTGGAGGCTCTGTGGAGGAGGGTGGAGGCTCTGTGGAGGAGGGTGGAGGCCCTGTGGAGGAGGGTGGAGGCTCTGTGGAGGAGGGTGGAGGCTCTGTGGAGGAGGGTGGAGGCTCTGTGGAGGAGGGTGGAGGCCCTGTGGAGGAGGGTGGAGGCTCTGTGGAGGAGGGTGGAGGCCCTGTGGAGGAGGGTGGAGGCTCTGTGGAGGAGGGTGGAGGCCCTGTGGAGGAGGGTGGAGGCTCTGTGGAGGAGGGTGGAGGCTCTGTGGAGGAGGGTGGAGGCCCTGTGGAGGAGGGTGGAGGCTCTGTGGAGGAGGGTGGAGGCCCTGTGGAGGAGGGTGGAGGCCCTGTGGAGGAGGGTGGAGGCTCTGTGGAGGAGGGTGGAGGCCCTCAGACTTACAAATTTATAAATATGTGTGGAGGAGAGAGAGGTAGAGAGTGAGGAGAGAGAGGCGGAGAGGGAGGAGAGAGAGGTAGAGAGGGAGGAGAGAGAGGGAGAGAGAGGTAGAGAGGGAAGAGAGAGAGGCGGAGAGGGAGGAGAGAGAGGGAGAGAGAGGTAGAGAGGGAGGAGAGAGAGGGAGAGAGAGGTAGAGAGGGAAGAGAGAGAGGCGGAGAGGGAGGAGAGAGAGGGAGAGAGAGGTAGAGAGGGAGGAGAGAGAGGGAGAGAGAGGTAGAGAGGGAAGAGAGAGAGGCGGAGAGGGAGGAGAGAGAGGGAGAGAGAGGTAGAGAGGGAGGAGAGAGAGGGAGAGAGAGGTAGAGAGGGAAGAGAGAGAGGGAGAGAGAGGTAGAGAGGGAGGAGAGAGAGGGAGAGAGGGAGGAGAGAGAGGCGGAGAGGGAGGAGAGAGAGGGAGAGAGAGGTAGAGAGGGAGGAGAGAGAGGTAGAGAGGGAAGAGAGGGAGAGAGAGGTAGAGAGGGAGGAGAGAGAGGGAGAGAGAGGTAGAGAGGGAAGAGAGAGAGGCGGAGAGGGAGGAGAGAGAGGGAGAGAGGTAGAGAGGGAGGAGAGAGAGGGAGAGAGAGGTAGAGAGGGAGGAGAGAGAGGGAGAGAGGGAGGAGAGAGAGGCGGAGAGGGAGGAGAGAGAGGGAGAGAGAGGTAGAGAGGGAGGAGAGAGAGGGAGAGAGAGGTAGAGAGGGAAGAGAGAGAGGTAGAGAGGGAGGAGAGAGAGGGAGAGAGAGGTAGAGAGGGAGGAGAGAGAGGGAGAGAGAGGTAGAGAGGGAGGAGAGAGAGGGAGAGAGGGAGGAGAGAGAGGCGGAGAGGGAGGAGAGAGAGGGAGAGAGAGGTAGAGAGGGAGGAGAGAGAGGGAGAGAGAGGTAGAGAGGGAAGAGAGAGAGGCGGAGAGGGAGGAGAGAGAGAGCAATACGTGATGAATCCATTCGATATGCATTGGATTTCACGACTCCATATTCATTAGTTATATCTTAACCGTGTTAATGTCTCTATATCATACATCCCCCTGATCAAGACGCTCTGATGTACATGAGATTAGGACAGGCTCAGCCATGCAGCCCCTGTGAGGACAAACAATGTTCCAGAATCTCAGGGTCTGGTTAGGTAGAGGCCCTTTTCAAGTATGGAGTATGGTGGAGTAGGGTGTAGTATGGTATAGCATGCTCCTTCTCTTTCTCTCCTTCTCCCTCTCTCTGTCTCTCTCTCTCTCTCTTTCTCTCCTTCTCCCTCTCTCTGTCTCTCTCTGTCTCTCTCTGTCTCTCTCTGTCCCTCTCTGTCTCTCTCTCTCTCTCTCTCTGGTCTACAAGACCACATTTATAATGGATCAGGTAGATCTCCTCTCTACTCTGCTGAATGCATGACAATGTACCCTGACACACAAACACACACACAAAACCCTGCAACCCTTCCACAAACACACACACACACGCAACCTTGCCCTCCTTCCAGACACACCCGCCTCTCTCCCTGCCACCTCGTCCCTCGCTCTGAGAGAGGAGGAGGAGGGGGAGGAGGAGGAGGAGGAGGAGGGGGAGGGGGAGGGGGAGGGGGAGGGGGAGGAGGAGGACGAGGAGGAGGAGGAGGTTTATTGAGGATGGTTAAGAGAGATAAAACACGTTCTTCCTGCAGATGAGCATGGGGTGTCACCAATCACCTTCCACGCTGACACTTCCTGCAAGGCTGATGTCATAATGCTGTCTGTCTGTCTGTCTGTCTGTCTGTCTGTCTGTCTGTCTGTCTGTCTGTCTGTCTGTCTGTGAGGGTGCTAGCATGTGTTCCTCAGAAGCACAGAAGCACACACACACAGACACACACACACCTGTCCTTGTCAAATGAGAGAACAACTCTCTCCATAGAGATGATATTTATTGGTTACCAAGGGCAACCAACTTAAAAAATCACCACACACACACTGACAGAGAAAACAGGACACAGAGGGTGTGCATGTGTGTGTGTTTACAGGTGTGTGTGTTTACAGGTGTGTGTGTGTATGTGTTGGCAGTGTGTGCTCTTTATATGGGAAAGCAGTCAACTCCTGGTTGCCAAAGCTGCAGTTCACAACAGTCCCCTTGTGTGTTACCGTGGAAACCCTTTACACTCGATCATTACTTTTGTAAACCAAAACAAACTAGAGAGGGTACAATTTCTGGGGAAATTGCAGGGTGTGCTTGCTTGCGTCGGTTGCACAGGGGTCCGTTTTTGAATGACATTTTTACAACTGATATTTCTGTATACTTTATATAAAAATGCATACTTATTATTTATAAAGATTACATAGATTTAAAAGCATTTTTTTTTGCTGCTCATTTACAACTGAAAATACGAGTGAAGTGTAGAATGAAATAGATGTCTTATTTCACCTGCAAGAGGCAGCCTCATCGTTGAATCAAAACGAATAAATTTGGCAGACCGGTGTAAAAATTGACCTAATCTCTATGACTTAAACGTCCTTTTAAGTTTTTCCCTTCTCGTGATATTTTAAGGAATTTAGCCTACTCATATTGCATTCATTCATGAATAAAGAACCCCCTTTGAAGATTATTCTACGACGTTACCGGAAGTAGAAGATGGAATCGCGATTCAAACAGTACCATCTGCTAACTGAAAATATGCCCCCAAAAACGTAAATAAGCTTGACATTTATTTAGTGGAAAATCGCTTTCATAAAAAGCTCACTGGTAGCGATTATTGTCAGTAACAACGCCAAGTGCGATATAGCCCTGTGTGGAGAAGCTGCCCCGGTAAATTGTACTACTACAGTACAGTAGACTACTGCTGTGTTCGTCTTGGTAGCGATTGCGTTGGTTGAATTGGATTTAACGTCCCGTTGTACGGTTTAGGCTGAAATTAATTATTTTCATGAACAGATTGACAAAGTTTAGGCTGTGGCAATGAAGTTCAGGTTAGTAGTTAGAAAGATTTTTGATTTAACCCTCGTGCTGCCTTCGGGTCACATGACCCAAAGGTTCATAACGAACCATCGTTGTGTTTACCCAATTTTACCCAATACAAAAACAAATTAAAATAATTTTCTTTTAACCTTTGCAATGTGGGGGGTCTGAGACAGCCCAACGGTTAAAAGAAAATGCTTCACTTTGTCTTTGTATGCGGTAAATCTGTCGCAATACGACGGTGGGTCACAATGACTGATGGGTCAGAATGACCCGAAGATAACACAAGGGTTAAGTAAGGGGAGTGCCGAACATGTTCTGTCGCCGTTTGACTTCCTACAGCTGTAGATGTTTTGGTAGTGTCTCGCGTAGGCTACAGCGTTTCAGTGAGCAACACTGGTTTGAAACCACAGGTAATGATAATTTCACCCACAAATCGTTTACTTGTAATGTAATGTCATAATAAATCCTACAACGAAAATGTATTTGTGAGGAATGTTTATTTTAACGATTGAAAACAGAAGCATCATAGACCACTGTAGTATGTGTTGCCCGGGCAACAGAGGTGTAGCGGGGTTTGCTCGTTTAAAGATAGAAATACTTAATTTATCATAAAGTCTGGGGCACCACCCTAATATTGGTTTAGGACATTAGGGAATCCTATGTTTAATATGTAATAATCAGTCTCATCTTTAGGAATGAATTCGTTGTAAGAGTAGAGCCAATCGTAACATCAGTGAACACGCACGTCAAAATATCTTTACAATGAATTTATTCAAGTAAGGTAAACAGATCTTATGAAAAGTTGGATTATGGGTTTGATATGAGAGATTGGTTTCAATGAACAGAATGAAATGGTCTAACTTAAAGAAAGGCAGAAATTGTACAGTCAGTGATTACATCCTTACAAATCATAAACAGAGCTCACGCCAATGCCATGTCGAGGAGGAAAGAGCGTTAGCCATAGTTACGTTTGATCAGGGGTTGATCAATGATGTTGAGGGCGGTTTGCGCCAAAGGTCCATTTGAAGAATCTGAAGTCACAGCGCGGCTGCGCTGGGTCATGTGACTGAGTCTGCGGGATCTCAGTGAAGTCGCATTTGGAATTGCGTTTTTGGTTCTTCTGTTGAAACGTCCCGATAGTGGACGCGTTCACTATGAAGTTGAATCTCAGGAGAAGCTTGGCGACGTCCTTTGGAACGCCAATCCTGATGGCGTTCATGCCATGGTCGGTTTCGCTGGAGTCCGAGATTGATGGTCATCTTAGGGCTTTATACAGTTCGAGGGAGGACCCGTCTGGGGTCAGATGTGGGATTGGGGGGAAGCTGGGTTCTCAACTCCCCCCTCCTTCCTTCACACCTACCAAAGGTGTGATCTGATCTCTGGCTGATCATTCGATGGTTCAAATATTGTTCTGGACATCTTGGTACAGTTACAAAATATAGTTGAATGATTGTTTTATTATGATAGCTTCGTGTAGATTACCAAGAATGACGTGGTTATCTTTCAGGAAGAAGGAGTTGTTACTAGAATCAAGATTTCAGTGAACACAACATTAAAACAAAGGTAACAAACATAACACAAATATCCCTCTCATAATTCTCCACCTTGTACTCTTGTGGTAAAGTCTCAAGAACTTTCCTCAAAAGTTCTGATCAAGGTATGTTCTTTGTTCAAATCGCCGCCGAAACGGATAGCAAATGGTCGCTGGAGACGTGTTGTCTAAATCAGGCCCTTTGAAGCTTGCAAGCTAGCAGGAGGGCTGATTTGGTAGATTGGGGAGGTCCCCCCCCCCATTCTATGGTTCCTTTGCATCGGCGTTTGGTGGGTAATCAGCATACTGAGGGTGTCACAAGGGCTGATTCTGATGTGATTGAATCACTCTTCAGGTGTGGCAAGATGTTGGCTCCGTGTGGTCTTGTGGACCTCACTACATCCCCCCGGATGTCAACTTTCATAGACCGTCGTCGATGAAACTGTTGACATGAAGACAAGAGAAGAAAGACCACAGCAGCGTAACAGCATGTCACCCCCCCTCCCCAGACATTGGCATGGCTATGAGTGATTAAGCTATGACATGACATAGGAAAAAGGTTGAGAGGAAATTATTGAAACAAAAAGAGGCACTTGAAGTGGCTTACAATGGCCGTAGCAATTGAAGCTTTGTGACTAGGGGTCTAGATGAGGGAAAAGTTGTCGGCTTTCCAATCTTTTTAAAATCAAACTAGTTTCAATAAACTCATTTAGGTTTTGGTTACAATTGACTGCCAAAGACGTATACAAATAACAAATAAAGGTACAAGGTAATTATAGTACATACTTTACACAATTATAGTTACTAAGTAGCTTCTTGAAGTCAACGTAACTAAACCACATTGATGAAACTGCATCTAATAATGTAACTTTAGTTTGGCAACCACTGTTATTTTAAAACACAGCTGCGGGAATAGTCAATGCTTTTTTTCGACAAGCTATATCGTGGTGGCATAATAGGTTACGTGTAGAAACTGCATTGTTTAGTTGCTTCTAAACAAAAGTCCTTCAGGACTAATCACTACTGTCTGTTTCCTTGAACTAGACATGTGCACCAACATATTAGTTGGTTGGTTAATTCACTTAACCAAATAGCTACACTATTAAAATAGAGGCTATAATAAAGGCTCTTATGCTACTTTCCCGTGAAGAGCAGGCCGAGGCAGATTACAACGTAAATGTCGGGGAAGCGGTGTTTCTGAGCACGCGCGTACCTCCGGTCAAACCTAGCTGCTTCCTTTGAGCTAGCTGGTCCCACACACACACTAGCAGCTATTTCACGAAAAACAATTGAATACGCACACAGCCACTGTAGCCTAGGCACAGTAGTATTAAATACATGGTGCTACATACAGTTAGAGCTCGCTCTATTTTAACAGTTCGTTTCACAAAAGTTACGATTGCTCATTTCAATCTATCTTAGCCTCACACGGGGCACAAATATGTAGCGGGGTTTGCTCGTTTAAAGATAGAAATACTTAATTTATCATAAAGTCTGGGGCACCACCCTAATATTGGTTTAGGACATTAGGGAATCCTATGTTTAATATGTAATAATCAGTCTCATCTTTAGGAATGAATTCGTTCTAAGAGTAGAGCCAATCGTAACATCAGTGACACGCACGTCAAAATATCTTTACAATGAATTTATTCAAGTAAGGTAAACAGATCTTATGAAAATTTGGATTATGGGTTTGATATGAGAGATTGGTTTCAATGAACAGAATGAAATGGTCTAACTTAAAGAAAGGCAGAAATTGTACAGTCAGTGATTACATCCTTACAAATCATAAACAGAGCTCACGCCAATGCCATGTCGAGGAGGAAAGAGCGTTAGCCATAGTTACGTTTGATCAGGGGGTTGATCAATGATGTTGAGGGCGGTTTGCGCCAAAGGTCCATTTGAAGAATCTGAAGTCACAGCGCGGCTGCGCTGGGTCATGTGACTGAGTCTGCGGGATCTCAGTGAAGTCGCATTTGGAATTGCGTTTTTGGTTCTTCTGTTGAAACGTCCGATAGTGACGCGTTCACTATGAAGTTGAATCTCAGGAGAAGCTTGGCGACGTCCTTTGGAACGCCAATCCTGATGGCGTTCATGCGTAATTCATCATGACATTAGGCCTACAGAGGCTAATGTCATGATGCTAATACTTCAGTGACATAGTAGACTACTGTTTCCGAAAGTAGATGTACTTCCTTAATAAAATCAGCTTATATTGTACATTACACGTCACAATTGTGTGTCATATCAGAAAGTAAAATTAGTAAATAGTTATCACCCTGGCCTCTTTGCTTGTGGCGTTTCTGAAGCTGCCTTGCAGTAAAGCAGTTAGCTTAGCTATCTCCCAGAAGTTAACGAGCTGCTAAACTAATGTTCTGCTAGAGGTAGTCACGCGAGTTTTCGTGACGTTAGTGACGTAAGTAGCGTCATTGACTGTGGCTAGCAAGTTAGCCACCGTTAGCTTCACTTTTCGCCACAAAAACTTAATTTCCACTTAAACCATGCAACGGAACGTAAATCCTAATACAAGCAACTCAATGGCTACCAAGACGAAACATTTGACACCTAGGTTGTCTATGTAGGCCAAATATTGACTGAGTTTTAGGGGGGCAAAAAGAAATAATAATAATATATATGTGAGAGAACAAAGGTTGTGCCCTTGCCGAAGGCAAAGCACACCCAATAATAATAATATATATGTGAGAGAACAAAGGTTGTGCCCTTGCCGAAGGCAAAGCACACCCAATAATAATAATATATATGTGAGAGAACAAAGGTTGTGCCCTTGCCGAAGGCAAAGCACACCCAATAATAATAAGAAGAAGAAGCATGTGAGGGAGCTGGTTAGGGTTAGGGTCCCTACAGGGCCTGTAGGGACCCTAACCCTAACCAGGCATAGGAGAGGCCCTTTGTGTTGCTGTGGATGAAAGTTTGTGTGTGTGTTATGATGGTGTGCTCTCCCTCTCTCCCTTTCTCTCTCTCTCTCTCTCTCTCTCTCTCTCTCTCTCTCTTCTCTCTCTCATCTCTCTCTCTCTCTCTCTCTCTCTCTCTCTCCTCTCTCTCTCTCTCTCTCTCTCTCTCTCTCTCTCTCTCTCTCTCTCTCTCCTCTCTCTCTCTCTCTCTCTCTCTCTCTCTCTCCCTCTCTCAATTCAATTCAGCTTTATTCGCATGACAGTCATTTCAACTGTATTGCCAAAGCAAGACGCACAATAACAGACAACCATACATCAACAACAATATTCAAACACAACATAAGGAACAACAGTCTGTATCGTCCGGAACATGTGGTAACAACAAAGTGTCAAGAGCAGAAAACAACAAATCGAAACAAAACAACCTAAGTAAATAGCTACATTGAGATGGACAACACATATTACAAATAGGATTTCAAGGCTGGTCACATTACATTCAGGTTTTCCCTGATTTCATGGCACTCTTTTAGAAATCGTCCAGATAGGGGGGCTGTGTGTCCCTCCCCTAAGAGCACTTTTAGCTTTTCATTATCAGACAGTGTGGTGAATGATGGTACAAGGGATTCAAATTTATCAAAGAAATGCTGTCTGGTATGTCTGTACCGTTGGCAGTGTAGTAGTAGTCTCTCTCTCTCTTCTCTGTGTCTCTCTCTCTCTCTCTGTTCTCTGTGTGTCTCTCTCTCTCTCTGTTCTCTGTCTCTCTCTCTCTCTCTCTCTCTCTCTCTCTCTCTCTCCTCTCTCTCTCTCTCTCTCTTCTCTGTGTGTCTCTCTCTCTCTCTCTGTTCTCTGTGTCTCTCTCTTCTCTGTCTCTCTCTCTCTCTCTCTCTCTCTCTCTCTCTCTCTCTCTCTCTCTCTCTCTCTCTCTCTTCTCTGTCTCTCTCTCTTCTCTCTCTCTCTGTTCTCTGTGTCTCTCTCTCTCTTCTCTCTCTCTCTCTTCTCTCTCTCCTCTCTCTGTTCTCTGTGTCTCTCTCTCTCTTCTATGTCTCTCTTTCCTCTCTCTCTGGTCTGACAGAGTTTTTCTTTTCTTCCCTCAGCACGTTCTGGGGTTGTGACTTCTCGATCCACTCATCTGTGTGACTTCTCGATCCACTCATCTGTCAGGTTGCAGTTACTAGTCCAGGAAGTTTGTGTGTGTGTGTGTGTGAGTGTAAGACAGAGAGTGTGTGTGTGTGTGTGTGTCTGAGTGTAAGACAGAGTGAGGTGTGTGTGTGTGTGTGTGTGTGTGAGTGTAAGACAGAGTGAGTGTGTGTGTGTGTGTGTCTGAGTGTAAGACAGAGAGTGTGGGTGTGTGTGTGTGTGTGTGAGTGTAAGACAGAGAGTGTGTGTGTGTGTCTGTGTGTGTGTGTGTGAGTGTAGGACAGAGAGAGTGTGTGTGTGTGTGAGTGTAAGACAGAGAGAGTGTGTGTGTGTGTGAGTGTTAACTGAGAGAGTGAGTGTGTGTGTGTGTGAGTGTGAGGGTTAAACAGAGAGGGTGTGTGTGTGTGTGTGTGTGTGTAGTGTTAACAGAGAGGGTGAGTGTGTGTGTGTGAGTGTGAGTGTTAAACAGAGAGGGTGTGTGTGCCAGTATCAGATAGAGAGGAGAGAGTGAGGAGGAGTGTGTTGCAAGTAGCATGACCCCAATGCAGGGGAGGAGACGTCTAACATGCAAGTTAAGTGACAGGGGGGGCGCAGTGAGGTCAGGTTCAGCCCCCCCCCACGAGGGCAGCAACCGGCAGACTCACTGCTGGATGTGTGTGTGTGTGTGTGTGTGTGTGGGGGGGGGGGGGGTTCACTGACAAATACCAGCCAAGTGCTTCAGGATGGACAGAACCACTGTTCTAAACTACAGCTAGCATGAAGAGAAGTCTCCCTACTTCTCTCCCCCCTCTCCTCACTCTCCCTCCTTCTCTCCCCCCTCTCCTCACTCTCCTCCTTCTCTCCCTCCTTCTCTCCCCCCTCTCCTCACTCTCCCTCCTTCTCTCCCTCCTTCTCTTCCCCCTCTCCTCACTCTCCCTCCTTCTCTCCCTCCTTCTCTCCCCCCTCTCCTCACTCTCCCTCCTTCTCCTCCCTCCTTCTCTTCCCCCTCTCCTCACTCTCCCTCCTTCTCTCCCTCCTTCTCTCCCCCCTCTCCTCACTCTCCCTCCTTCTCTCCCTCCTTCTCTCCCCCCTCTCCTCACTCTCCCTCCTTCTCTCCCTCCTTCTCTTCCCCCTCTCCTCACTCTCCCTCCTTCTCTCCCTCCTTCTCTTCCCCCTCTCCTCACTCTCCCTCCTTCTCTACCCCCTCTCCTCACTCTCCTCACTCTCCCTCCTTCTCTCCCCCTCTCCTTTGTGTGTACCTGGGTATGTTCCAGGTATGTTCCAGGTGTGTTCCAGGTGTGTTCCAGGTATGTTCCAGGTATGTTCCAGGTGGTGTTCCAGGTGTGTTCCAGGTATGTTCCAGGTATGTTCCAGGTGTGTTCCAGGTGTGTTCCAGGTATGTTCCAGGTATGTTCCAGGTATGTTCAGGTGTGTTCCAGGTATGTTCCAGGTGTGTTCCAGGTGTGTTCCAGGTGTGTTCCAGGTATGTTCCAGTAACATGACTCTACCAGGGAGGTGTCACATCTTCTCTGGGTTGTTACGGGGTGTCGCTCCACCTGTCATGGACCGCATACACACTTAGAGACCCCGCCCACCTGCACACACACACAGGGGGAGAGGCAGAGAGAGGCAGGAAGGGAGGCAGAGGAACAGGATTCATAGGAGCTCGTAAAAAAGGACATCTGTTCATGAACACAACAAAAAATATCTGTCAATATTCTCTTCCTCCTTCTCCATCATCTCCGTCTTTCTCCCCCCCCTCCTCTTCGTGTGATTGTGTGCTCCTATTGATTGACAGCTGGCTCCAGACCCACTTAGCCCTCTTAAAATACCAGTCCAGGAGAGAGAGCCCCTAGCCCAGCCAGGTCAGGTTTCCCCCGCCTCAGGCCTGCCTGCCTGCCTCCTCTCTCCTGCCTCCTCTCCTACCTCCCCTCTCCCAGCCTGCCTCCTGCCCACCCCTAGACTGGCTCCTCCCCTCTCCTACCTCCCCTTCCTTCTCCTTTCCCCTGGCCAGCATTGTCTCCTCTCTTCCCCGGGGCAGGGTGGGGCTGACAGGTTGTCAGCTAACTCGACCGCCTGGCTAACTAAACAAGATGGCTGCCCTGTTCAAGGTTGTCGTCTTTCTGAGGTACTTGAAGTCAGACATCGTGCCTCCTCTGGAACTGCAGCTTTTATGTGTTTCACAGGTTGGAGGTGTATGTGTGTGCTGTTTAGTGAGGGGAACAGGCTTGAGTGGCGTGTGTGTGTGTGTGTGGGGGGGGGCAGCGAGACATCAATCCAAGGGTGAGAGAGACTCTACAAATATATCTCAGATCTACACAAATATAAATATCTATAAATGCTGTTTGTAGAAAAAATACCTGAAAAAAACTATTTCGCATTATTTTCAAGCCAGGTACACATGAGCTACTAAACAGAGTGACTGAAACATTAAACATGCCAGGGAGATCCAGGACTTTACAACAGTTAGCATGAAGCTAACAATGAGCTATTCACTTAACCCACAGTGACCACCACATGCTACATCCGCTAACCACTATAGCTGATGTCTTCATTAGCCTGAGTTGACAGTGCGCCACACCTCTGTCCTTCCCAGCTCTCGTCTGAACGCACGTCGAGGAATCAGCCCTAACTCAGCGACCTCCGGCCAGGGGTCAGAGGTCACTGCTCGTATAACCCTGGAGTAACGCGGAGGAGAACGGCCTCTTCTGTCCAGGCTTACCCTGGGGGTCAGAGGTCGAGAGGTCAGTGTCAGCAGAGCAACCCCCCTGCCCTGATCGAAGCGTCCGAGGAGAGGAGTGGTGTTTTACAGGGTTCAGGACGGAGGGGGGGGGGGGGGGGGGGGCAATGGGCTTAATCACATGACAAGGATGTCCTGGTCACACACACCAGTCAGGTCAGAGGACATGTGTCACCCTAGGGGTGTGTGTGTGTGTGTGTGTGTGTGTATAGGTGTGTTCAGGTGTGTGTGTGCATGAGGTTCTTAGAGCTGTGTTTATGACAGACGTGCTCCAGCCTAGGGTCACACTGGCACAGTTAAGTAATGTTTGCTCACAACTTTATTATTGTGTGTGTGTGTGTGTGTGTGTCTAGTCCAGACTTGAGGCTTTGGGGCAGATTCCAAGATGTCTCTGTCTGCTAGCACACGACTCACAACAAGGTTGTGAGTCCCTCTCTCTTCCTCCTCCCCTTCCTCTCCTCCTCCTCCCCCTCATCCCTCCCTCCTCCCCCCCTCTCCTCAGGAGGTGAGGGGGAGGAGCATGTGGGGGCTCCTCTCTAGGCGTCACTCAGGCAGTACAACACGCACATAAATCACTCCCGGCCTTACTATCAGTGAAGGCAGATCCAACATGTAAGCAAAGTTTAATGGCTCCCATAAACTTTATGAGTATTTTCTGTGGCCGAGTGGTTTGTTTAGAGATCGGTATCGATGCGCTTTATCAAGGCTGAGGAGTCATGAGCCCAGACTGCTGCCTCTCTCACCTCAGCTCTCAGAAGGACCTGCTGACAGAGACAGGCTGTGTACTGGACAAGATAAAAGCTCTCAGCCTCGACGCTGCTTCCTGAGACACCTGTCTGAGGACAGAAAGGGGTGCAGGGAGGGGGGCAGGGGGACAGGAGGAGGCTGGGGGATGGGAGGAGGCTGGGGGACGGGAGGAGGCTGGGGGATGGGAGGAGGCTGGGGGACGGGAGGAGGCTGGGGGATGGGAGGAGGCTGGGGGACGGGAGGAGGCTGGGGGATGGGAGGAGGCTGGGGGACGGGAGGAGGCTGGGGGATGGGAGGAGGCTGGGGGACGGGAGGAGGCTGGGGGACGGGAGGAGGCTGGGGGATGGGAGGAGGCTGGGGGACGGGAGGAGGCTGGGGGACGGGAGGAGGCTGGGGGACGGGAGGAGGCTGGGGGATGGGAGGAGGCTGGGGGACGGGAGGAGGCTGGGGGACGGGAGGAGGCTGGGGGATGGGAGGAGGCTGGGGGATGGGAGGAGGCTGGGGGATGGGAGGAGGCTGGGGGTAGCTGGAGGATGTGATAAGAAGGTAACAAGGTGTGAAAGCTGGTTTCCAAAGACGTCATTGAGTCCAGTACAGTGAGTCCTCCTCTCCCTCCTGGTAAACCCTTCAGAACATGATAGAACCCTATAGAACATGATATAACCCTTCAAATCATGATATAACCCTTCAGATCATGATAGAACCCTTCAGAACATGATATAACCCTTCAAATCGTGATGGAACCATTCTGAACATGATATAACCCTTCCGATCATGATAGAACCCTTCAGATCATGATAGTACCCTTCAGATCATGATAGTACCCTTCAGAACATGATATAACCCTTCAGATCATGATGGAACCATTCTGAACATGATATAACCCTTCAGATCATGATAGAACCCTATCGAACATGATAGAACCATGTATACGTCCATGTGTGTGTGTGACTGCGTAAGGATTAACTTGTGTGTCACTGCTCGGCTGTGTGTGTGTGATGAGCAGACAGGTGACAGGAGGTGTACGAGGGGAGGGGGGAGGACTGGTGGAGGAGGGGGGAAGAGGGGGGAGGCAGAGACAGTCTTATCTCAAGGTGGACCTGTCTGTCCTGGGTTCCTCAGGGGGAGGGGGAGAGGAGGGGGGAGAGGATGGAGGGGGGGAGGGGGAGAGGATGGAGGGGGGGGAGGGGGAGAGGAGGGGGGAGAGGATGGAGGGGGGGAGGGGGAGAGGCACTGATCACCTCTGAGTCATCCACTCCTGTCCTCCCACATGTTCAACTTCACTCTCTGTCTCTCTCACACACACACACACACCCAGCAACATGCACACACACACACACACCCAGCAACATGCACACACACACACACACCCGCCTACCCAGCTGGGAGTCAAAGGTCCACTGTGTCAGAGTGAGTCTGAGATCTCAGTGCCACCTGGTGTTCCATGTCTGCATGTCTGCCTATCTGTCTGTCTGTCTGTCTGTCTGTCTGTCTGTCTGTCTGTCTGTCTGTTTGTCTGCATGTCTGCCTGTCTGCCTGTCTGTCTGCCTGTCTGCCTGTCTGTCTGCATGTCTGCCTGTCTGCCTGTCTGTCTGTCTGCATGTCTGCCTATCTGTCTGCATGTCTGTCTGTCTGTCTGCCTGTCTGCATGTCTGTCTGCCTCTCTGTCTGCCTCTCTGTCTGCCTCTCTGTCTGCATGTCTGCCTGTCTGTCTGCCTGTCTGTCTGCATGTCTGTCCTGCTTTAGCCTGTGTGGACGTGTGTGTTTGTGTATATGTGTGTGTGTGTGTGTGTGTGATGACCCAAGACTCTAATGAGCCACTCAGTGGAGGAAGACTGTCTTTAGGAGGTATTGATCTGGCAACAGATAATGATATTATCCTGATCATCACAATCATGCCTCTCCTGTCTGCATCTGCACTGAAAACTGGAGGAGGCCCAGTAGAGGCCCAGTGGAGGCCCAGTGGAGGCCCTGTGGAGGCCCAGTAGAGGCCCAGTGGAGGCCCTGTGGAGGAGGAGGGTGGAGAAGGGTGGAGGTGGAGGGTGGTGGAGGAGGGTGGAGGTGGAGGGTGGTGGAGGAGGGTGGAGGAGGGTGGAGGAGGGTGGAGGAGGGTGGAGGTGGAGGGTGGTGGAGGAGGGTGGAGGAGGGTGGAGGTGGAGGGTGGAGGTGGAGGGTGGAGGAGGAGGGTGGAGAAGGGTGGAGGTGGAGGGTGGTGGAGGAGGGTGGAGGTGGAGGGTGGTGGAGGAGGGTGGTGGAGGTGGAGGGTGGAGAGAGGACAAGCATGTCATTTAGCAGGCAACTGATGAGGAGAAGCCAGAAAACAGAGAGGGAAGGAGAGGAGGGAAGGAGAGGAGGGGAGGAGGGAAGGAGAGGAGGAGGAAGGAGAGGAGGAGGGGAGAGGCAGGAGATGACAACAGAAGCTACTAGACCGAACCAGTCTACTCTATCTCTGTGTGTGTGTGTGTGTTACGAGAGGCTGAAGTAATGAGCATCTATTCCTGTTGTTGTACAGAGGAGCAGGAGGACCATATGAGAACCTGAGGAACACATCCATAACGGAAAAGAACTCAAGAACAAAAATCCATACACTACCTTTTCTGTCAACACATCATAGATTTTCCTCCCTCCCCCTCTCTCCCTCCCTCCCCCTCTCTCCCTCCCTCCCCCTCTCTCCCTCATTCTTTTCCTGGTGGCTGTCAGGGAGAGCAGCTCTGGCTCCTGCCTGTCTGCAGACAGCTCTCTCCTCTCTCTCTCTCTCTCTCTCTCTCTCTCTCTCTCTCTCTCTCTCTCTCTCTCTCTCTCTCTCTGTCTCTGTCTCTGTCTCTGTCTCTGTCTCTCTCTCTCTCTCTCTCTCTCTCTCTGTCTCTCTCTCTGTCTTTCTCTCCACACCACATTATTTTTAACCCGCTGAGGAAGCTTGAGACACTTGGCCTCTGAAGTCCAGCACAATGAAGCCTCGACACACACACACACACACGTACATGAACCCACGCACACTCATGCATACAAACACACTGACCAAGCCAAACCAGACATCTCTCGTTAAGACCAGTTCTGCTTAGAATTTTACATTTGTGTGCTTGTTTAAACTTGAGTACTCAAGTGCAAACCAACAGGGATGTTCAAGTGCGGGATGTTCACGCCCCCAACCCCCCCACCCCCCCCGCCCCCCCACGCCCCCCCGCTCCCGTCCCTCCTGCCCCTCGCCCCCCCCGTCCCCCCTGCCCCCCGCCCTCGCCCCCCCCGCTCCCGCCGCCCCGCCCACTCCCGCCCCCCCGCCCACACCCCCCCGTCCCCGCCACCCCCGTCCCCGCCCCCCCGCACACGCCCACGCCCTTCCGCCCACGCCCCGCCCGTCCATGCCCCCCCCCATCGTGTGTTTCCATGACAGCCTGGTAGTCTCAGGGTTCCACAATCGAACCCCCTCTCCTTCTCTCCCTCCCTCTGTCCCTCCCTCCTCTCTGTCTCACATGACTCCACACTGTCTAACACACTGAACAGGCACTGGATCAGTGTTTCAGCACACACACATGCACACACACACACACATCAACTTAATCACTCACTGAGAGCAGAAAATCAGATTGACTCCAGCTCTAAAGAGCTCTGGTGAAATCAGATGACAAGGGAGGCCTCTGGTTCCTGAGCACCACAACTACCACAAACGATCTGGCCTTGAAAACACACCTCTCTCTCTCTCTCTCTCTCTCTCTCTCTCTCTCTCTCTCTCTCTCTCTCTCTCTGTCTCTCTCTCTCTCTCTCTCTCTCTCTCTCTCTCTCTCGCTCACACACTCTCTCTGTCTCTCTCTCTCTCCATCTCTGTCTCTTTCTGTCTCGCTCTATCCTTCTCTCTCCCTCAGTGGAATTGGTTGAAGTTAGAGAGGATCACCTGGGAAGAGGGAGGAGGGTGGAGAAGGAGGAGAGAGAGAGAGAGACAGAGAGAGAGAGAGAAAGAGGAAGGAGGGATCAGAGAGGAAGAGGGAGGGGTGAGGAAGAATTAGGGAGGAGAGGGATGGAGGAGAGAGGGAGAGGGAGGGAAGGAGGAAGGAGAGGATGGATGGGATGATTGAAGGTAATTAACTCGCAGTCCTGCTTGTCTGAATCAATGAGCTGAGAGGTCGCAGGCATGAGCTCACATTCCCTGAGTCTACACGCACACACACACACACACACACACACACATTCACACACACACACTCACACTTTCCCTGATTCGGTATACACACACACACACACACACACACACATATACACACACTTGCTCACACACAGACATGATGCAGCTAGCTGTTTCCAGATCCCAGTCCAGCCGGGACGGTGTATCACGGCAGTCTGCAGGGCCATTGTTCTGGCACTTGAAAGTTCCGTCAGACAGACTTATTCACACGCAACACTGTATTTATAGCCCAGCGAGACGCCTCTGATCCGGCCATTCTCTGAGCCGTTCTCTATCTGCAGGAGATCCATTGTATTAATAGACAAAGCTGCAAAACGCCTGACCTGAGCAGAGAGGTTGAGGAGGGAAGAGGCTGGACCGAGGAGGAGGGGGCGAGAGGAGGAATGAGAGAGGAAGGAGCGTGCGTGTGAGTGCTTTACAAAGCCTTTCACTGCGGGTCACGGACACACAAACGTAACCGGATGTCCCCCCATCCCGACATCCTCATAAACATCTCAACGAGTCTCCAGAGCGAGGCGGCTCACCTGAGCTGAGCTGGGGACTGGGGGCGGAGCACCTGCCCCTGGAGCCCCACAATACAGTCCTGTCCTGGGCTGCAGGCTGAGCCCAGCTGGACCCACGGAACAGCCACTTCCAGAGAACAAACCACACGACGACAAGCTGAATGGAGATCATCTGACTGGGACGCATTCAATTAGGCCTGGCACAATGAGGAATCATGTGTGTGTGTGTGTAGGCGAGGTACACTAAGGGGTCCTGCTTGTAAGTTTGAGCGTGTGTATGTGTGTGCATTTGTGAGCATGTGTGTGTCTGCATCTTGTGAGCGTGTGTGTGTGAGCGTGTGTGTGTGTGCGCATGTTCAGCTCTCTAAGTAACAGATACAGCGGACATTCCACACAAACCATTCCATTCAGAGTCTTAATTAGGTTTCTTCTACTTAGCCAGGTCTGGTGGGGCGCGGTGGAGGAGGGGCGGAGAGGGAATGGAGGAGAGGAGAGGAGAGGGGAGGAGAGGAGAGGAGAGGGCAGGGGAGGAGAGGGGAGAGGAGGAGAGGAGAGGAGAGGGGAGGAGAGGAGAGGAGAGGAGAGGGGAGGGGAGGGGAGGGGAGGGGAGGAGAGGGGAGGGTTAGGGGAGCGACAGAGGAAAGCAGTCATTCTTTTAAGAGAGGGAGAAACAGCCCAGTCCCAGGACATGTTTGACCGTGTTCCATTTCCTGCTGTCTGTCTTCACTCTTAAACAGCTACACCTGTAGGAACCAGACCACAACCACAACCTGACCAGACCAGAACCACTACCAGACCACAACCAGACCACAACCAGACCACAACCAAACCACAACCAAAACCAGACCACAACCAGACCACAACCAAACCACAACCAAAACCAGACCACAACCAAACCAGACCACAACCAAAACCAGACCACAACTAGACCACAGACAAACCAGACCACAACCAAAACCAGACCACAACCAAAACCAGACCACAACTAGACCACAGACAAACCAGACCACAACCAAAACCAGACCACAACCAAACCAGACCACAACCAAAACCAGACC
>NW_026911079.1:0-10074 GCF_963692335.1 Osmerus eperlanus | reverse complement strand
CCATCTCTTGTCCTCAGCTGTAAAGACATTAACTGCTCAGTAAAAGGCCGCTGTATCGCCCTGCCTGCTGGCCCTGCTGCAGTCAGGAGGAAGACGTCTGAGAGGTCAACTTCTGGTCAGCCTCCCAGGTGTCTCTCTGTCTGTCTGTCTGTCTGTCTGTCTGTCTCTGTCTGTCTGTCTGTCTGTCTCTGTCTGGTCTGTCTGTCTCTTTCTCTTTTTCTCTGTCTGTATCTCTGTGTCACGCTACTTAGACAGGTTCATGTCGTCGCCATAGGGAACCACGGTCTTGTTCACCCCGTGGTCTGTTCTACTGAGGTTCTACTGAGGTTCTAGAGAGTTGGGTTCCATGGTCAGGAAGTGAGGCTGTTTTCAAACCTCCACCGTGCCCCTGTCTCCTAACATCGAGGCTTTAGCTGCAGTCAGGTTATTTTAAACCTTAAAGTGCCACTCCTGCTGGAAGCCAGTGCTTTGGTCTGTGTTACCTTCCCTGACACACTGCAGGCTCTGCGGGTCAGGCCGGCTCGTCAGCAGAGGCTGAACAGACGGGGTTTTTTGTATTTTTTTTAACGAACGATCCAATTTCATCACTCAGTTCTGCACAGTTGATTGTGGCGCGCCTAACCCCGCCTCCATCCAACACACACACACACACACACACACACACACAGGTAGACCCTAACCCTGGGAGAGGTTATTAATACCAGGAACCCCCTAGGGCAGGGGTGTGTGTGTGTGTGTGTGCGTGTGTGAGTCGTTTCCTGCCCCCACACCAGGGCAGCTTCTGGTGATGTCGACTAGCCCTGCTCCCGGCTGCTTCTCACACACACACACACACACACACACATGCACCAGAATAGAGAGGGGTGACACAGAAGAGGGAAACACATGGGAGCTTTCAGCATAAGGGAGGAGATGAAATATAAGTGGTGGTGGTCTTCAAACGTTAAGGTCACTTTCCAGCCTGTGTGTGTGTGTGAGTGCAGCAGGGCACACCAGCCTTCACAGCCCAGACAAGGCTGAAGTTAGCTCTTAAAGACGTTCCCTAAGCGCTCTGACGTCAAACCCAGGAATGGAGTGTGTCTGTACTGTGTGTGTGTGTGTGTGTGTGTAGGGGGTTTGCGTAGACAGTTATGTGGACTGAGATGCCCCTGCCCCCCCCCCCCTCAGGGCAAGAACTCAGAAAATGGCTTCATTGTACGAGAGAGGGAGAGAGAGAGAGAGGGAGGAGGGAGGGAGAGAGGGAGGGAGGGAGGAGGGAGGGAGGGAGGGAGGGAGGGAGGGAGGGAGGGAGGGAGGGAGGGAGAAAAACCTGTCTGACCTACTGGACAGACAAATTGGTTTGCAGGCAAAATGGATTAAGAGATTGAGCAGCTAGAAAACAAGGGTGACTGATTGTGTGTCGTGGGCCGTCCATTTTGAAGGGGTTTGAATTTGGAGACGGCTTTGATGTGGACGAGTGTCTGTGTGTGTGTGTGCGCCCTCGCGCTTGAAAAGTCAATATTTGTCTGCTCCCCTCCATTCCCTCGACATCCCCCATTTCAGAGCGACAGACCATAAAGCTGTCAAATGTGCCCCGAATATCATCTCTCTCTCTCTTTCTTTTTTCTTTCTCGATCTGCTTCTGATTTCTCCCTCGCTCCCATGATGACAGACAATATCAGCGCCAAGCAGCTAACTGACTCTGTCATGTCAGTGTCTCTGCTCTCTGCACCCAAACACTATCTAGTGTAGATGGGTTTGTTCATAGCAATCACTGCTTCTGTCTGGGTCTCTCTCTCTCTCTCTCTCTCTCTCTCTCTCTCTCTCTCTGTCTCTCTCTCTCTCTCTCCTTCCCTCTCTCTCTCTCTCTCTCTCTCTCTCTCTCTCTCTCTCTCTCTCTCTGTCTCTCTCTCTCTCTCTCCTTCCCTGTCTCTCTCTCTCTCTCTCTCCTTCCGTCTCTCTCTCTCTCTCTCTGTCTCTCTCTCTCTCTCTCTCTCCTTCCCTCTCTCTCTCTCGCTCTCTCTCCCTCTCTCTCTTCCCCCTCTGTCTCTCTCTCTCTCTGTCTCGTTTTCATTCAGTGTGCACCTGGTGACAATAAGCATGCAGTCTGTGCGTACAGTTGTATTATGATATTGTCTGTGTGTGTAGACTGTGTGCGTTGAGCTGTGTGTGTGTTATTGTGTGTATGTGTGGGAGTCCTGCAGGACGGCCTGTTTTGTGATTAATGACTGTATACAGTGTGTGTGTGTTGTGTGTGTGTCGTAGAACATCCCTCTGTGTGCTTGTTTTCATGGATGCAACACACCTGCTTGTCTGTGCATGTGTGTGTGTGTGTGTGTGCGCATGTGTGTCCTGCCTGTGTGCATGTTCCTGCTGTGTGTGTGTGTGTGTGTGTGTGTGTGTGTGTGTGTGTGTGTGTGTGTGTGTGTGTGTGTGTGTGTGTGTGTGTGTGTGTGTGTGTGTGTGTGTGTGTGTGTGTGTGTGTGTGTGTGTGTGTGTGTGTGTGTGTGTGTGTGTGTGTGTGTGTGTGTGCGTGGGTGGATGTGTCATGCCTGTGTGTCTTTCATGAGAGGATTCCTGGCTGCAGCCCAGGTTTTGTCTTGGTTGATAACTCTGCTGTGCCTGAGGTCCACATCTACTTGAGCGAGGGAACACACAGTTCTAGGTTGTCCTCTGCAGTTGGCAGCATCGCTGCTGCTCTGTGACTGATAAGAGGGTAGTGTAAATAAAACTGTACAGCACAGCCAGTCACCGCGAAGGGAGGGAGGAGGGGGAGGGAGGGCGGGCGGGCGGGCGTCGTGTCTGTACTCATTGTTCTGATGCCTGTGTGTGTGCGTGTGTGTGTTTATGGATTTTTTTGGTACGGAGTGTGCTGTCTTATGTAACTAATTTGTGTAGGCTCACCGAACAGCCAGGCTAGGTTTAGTGTTGCCTGTGTTTGTCTGCTTGAGGTTCCCCTCCTCCTCCTACCCTCCACCTACAGTATGTCTGTCTCTCTCTCTCTCTGTCTCTCTCTGTCTCTCGGTCTCTCTCTCTGTCTCTCTCTCTGTCTCTCTCTCTGTCTCTCTCTGTCTCTCTCGTTCTCTCTATGTCTCTCTCTCTCTGTCTCTCTCTCCATCATTGGGTGTGCTCAAGCCTTCGGCGAGAGCACAACCTTTGTTCTCTCACATATTTATTTATTTATTTATTATTGTTTATTTTCGCCCCCCTAAGGATCAGTCAATATTTGGACTACATACACAACGTCGGTGTCAAAAGGTTCGTATTGGTAGCGATTGCGTTGGTTGTATTTTTATTTACGTTCCGTTGCATGGTTTAAGTAGAAATTGCGTTTTTGTGGTGAAAAGTGAAGCTAACGGTGGCTAATTTGCTAGCCACAGTCACTGACGTAACTAACGTCACTACGTCACTAACGTCACGAAAACACGCGTGACTACCTGTAGCAGAACATTCGTTTCACATCTGTTAACTTGGGGGATAGCTAGGCTAACTATAGCTTTACTGCAAGGCAGCTGCAGAAACGCCACAAGCAAAGAGGCCAGGGTGATAACTATTTACTCATTTTACTTTGTGATGTGAAACACAATTATGAAATGTAATGTACAATATTATCTGATATTATTAAGGAAGTAGGCCCACATCTACTTTTGGAAACGGTAGTCTACTATTTCACTGAAGCATTAGCATCATGACATTAGCCTCTGTTGCCCGGGCAACACATGCTACAGTGGTCTATGATGCATCTGTTTTAATCTTTAAAATAAACATTCCTCACAAATACATTTTCGTTGTTGGATTTATTATGACATTACATTACAAGCAAGTGTTGCTCACTGCAACGCTGTAGCCTACGCGAGACACTACAAAAACATCTACACAGCTGTAGGAAGTCAAACGGCGACAGAACATGTTCGGCACTCCCCTTACTTAAATCAAAAGTCTATCTAACTACTAACCTTAACTTCATTGCCACAGCCTAAACTTTGTCAATCTGTTCATGAAAATAATTAATTTCAGCCTAAACCGTACAACGGAACGTTAAATCCAATTCAACCAACGCAATCGCTACCAAGAAGAACACAGCAGTAGTCTACTAGTACTGTACAATTTACCGGGGCAGCTTCTCCACACAGGGCTATATCGCATTTTGCGTTGTTACTGACAATGATCGCTACCAGTGAGCTTTTTATGAATGAGCGATTTTCCACTAAATAAATGTCAAGCTTATTTACGTTTTGGGGGGCATATTTTCCGTTAGCAGATGGGACTGTCTGAATCGCGATTCCATCTTCTACTGCCGGGTAAAGTCGTAGAATAATCTTCAAAGGGGGTTCTTTATTAATGAATGAATGCAATGAGTAGGCTACATGCCTGAAAATATCACGAGAAGGGAAAAACTTAAAATTACGTTTAAGTCATAGAGATTAGGTCCATTTTCACACCGGTCTGCCAAATGTATTCGTTTTGATTCAACGATGAGGCTGCCTCTTGCAGGGGAAATGAGAAGACATCTATTTCATTCTACACTTCACTTGTATTTTCAGTTGTAAATGAGCAGCAAAAAAAATGCTTTTAAATCTATTTAATCTTTACAAATAATAAGTATGCATTTTCATATAAAATATACAGAAATCAGTTGTAAAAATGTCATTCAAAAACGGACCCCTGTGCAACCGACGCAAACAAGCACACCCTACAATTTCCCCAGAAATTGTACCCTCTCTAGTTCCCTCTCTCTCTCCACAAAAGGAACTAACTGCATCATCCGTCTGATGGGAGAGGAGGTGGTTTCTGGAATGGCTGTGTGTGTGTGTGTGTGTGTGTGTGTGTGTGTGTGTGTGTGTGTGTGTGTGTGTGTGTGTGTTAGAAGTTAGCCTTCTGCCCCCCCCCCCCACACACACACACACACTTACACACATTTCTCCCTCCTGTTGTAACAGCAGTCTCTGCTCGTGCAGGGTTGTTGTGTAATGTTTCAGTGAAGGAAGTGAAGGGGGAAGCAGAGTCAGCGGCACCATCCCCCCACCTCACACACACACCACCTCTCACACACACACACACCACCCCCCCCACACACACACACACACACATCCCTCTATCTGAGGCGACAGTTGTGCAAGGCCCATGATGTCAGGTTTGGTGGTGTGAGAGGGTGAGGGAGAGGGAAGGAAGGGAGGAGGAAGTGAAGGGCATATGACTTGAGTGTGGGGGCAGTTTTCTACGGGCTAATGCGTAATACTGTGAAATATCTTGATGGATGTCGACCAAACATGGTCCTTCTTGAAAAGTTTAGCAGCTATTTGAACAACTTTAAATATTCCGCTGAATATTTCCCAATGTAATAACCTGATGAAGTAATCTGTGATGCGCTGAGAGGGAAGTGACCCGTGTTGTGGCTGTAGCCTTGTGGCACCGGCTCTTCACACTGGAGAGAAACAGAGATGGGCAAGCCCTATGACCAGTGTTGCACAAGTGTCAAACAGGAACACCAAGTACACCTTCCAGAACAGCCCGTATCTGTGTGGGATCTCTCCACTTACAGTACAGCTTGTTTTGTAAGACACTGGCATTGCAAAACACACATGGGCGTGAGTGAGTGTGTGTGTGTGTGTGTGTGTGTGTGTGAGAGAGAGAGAGTGTTTGTGTGGGTGTGTGTGAGAGAGAGAGTGTGTGTTTGTGTGTGTGTGTGTATTTGATGGTTTTATTATCAGAGGGTTGACTTCCTGTTTTGGTTGCTCTGCTCTGGAGGTGTCGTAACCGAGGGAAGCGATGCCAGGGATCAGTCGGTGTGATTATGGTACTCAGTGTACACACACACGCACACCCACACACACACACCCACACACACACGCACACCCACACCCACACACACGCACACCCACACACACGCACACCCACACACACCTCCCATACACACACACAAATCCACATGCGCACACACACAACCATACACCCCCACACCCCCCTTACACACACACACACACATACCTGTACACACACACACACTCTAGGAGCTACATGGCAGTGTCAGGGTGGCGTTGTAGCTTGCTGTGACAGGTCTCTCTCTGTGTGTGTGTTAGTTAATCCTCTCTCTCTCTCCAGCCCTACCTAACCCTAACACTAGCCCCAGTCCAAACACTAGCCCTAGCCCTAGCACTAACCCTAGCGCTAACCCTAGCGCTAACCCTAGCGCTAACCCCAGCGCTAGCCCCACAGCAGACAAGCTGAACAAACCCTGTGTGTACAGTATACAGTACTGCTGTGCCCGTGATGTCAGTCTGATGTTGTAGTTTAATACACATGCAACACAACGCTCCTTCAACACTCAATCTGTTCAAGGTTGATAGTACATATACATTTGTGCAATATGTTGTTGTTTTTTTATACATGAAGTACTTGTGTCTGTCTTCTTGGTCGTTGGGATTGTCTTCTCAAGGTTACCCAACGTGCTGTTGCTTTCTGTATGTGTACTAAACCCCCCCTCCCTCTCCCCCCCCGTCTGCCTCTCCCCCCTCCCTCTGCCTCCCCCCCCCCTCTGCCTCTCCCCCCCCCTCTGCCTCCCCCCCTCTCTGCCTCCCCCCCTCTCTGCCTCCCCCCCCCTCTGCCTCCCCCCCTCTATTCCTCCCCCCCCCCCTCTGCCTCTCCCCCCCTCCCTCTGCCTCCCCCCCTCTCTGCCTCCCCCCCCCTCTGCCTCTCCCCCCCCCTCTGCCTCTCCCCCCCTCCCTCTGCCTCCCCCCCTCTCTGCCTCCCCCCCTCCCTCTGCCTCCCCCCCTCTCTGCCTCTCCCCCCTCCCTCTGCCTCTCCCCCCTCTCTGCCTCTCCCCCCCCTCTACCTCTCCTCAGCTGGTGAGAAGGCCATCGTGTGTGACCAGTGTGGTGCCCAGTTCCAGAAGGACGAGGCTCTGGAGGCTCACAGACAGATCCACACAGGTATGTCCTCCCTCCCTCCCCCTCCTCCTCACTTCTCCCCCCTCCCTCCTCTTCCTCTTCCTCCCTACCTGCCTCCCCTGTCTCTCCCCCGCCAGCTCCCTGCCCCAGCCCCAGGGGCTGGGGCATGAGGGAGGGGGGAGGGGGTGACCACCTCAACTGTATTAAGCCTCTCCAGGATAAATGAAACAACAGTTGTAATCACCCCCCCCCCCCCCCACAGTCTTGTTTATCGCCGGGGACGACAGCGGCCATGGTTGTTGATGTTGACGCCCAGTGCCAAGGGAATCTTACAGGAATCTTTTCCAGAAGATTCCGTGAGCCTTACGTGCTTCCGCAAGCGATGTTCTTAATTTAGTCGGTCAACTCAGGTTTCTCTCTCTCTCTCTCTCTCTTGGCACAGGTGCTGTGTGTGTGTGTTTAGGTGTGTGTGTGTGTTTAGGTGTGTGTGTGTGTGTGTGTGTGTGTGTGAGATATGAAACGTGTTTGTAGACTGAGTGTTGGACGTTCGTGTAACTCAAGGGCCTCAACAGTTCTCTGTGTGTCTTTGTTGACTTAGTAAACCTGGTTTTAGCTCCCAGGATTTCACATCAGTCCTCTGTCAGTGTTCTGTTCCAGTCTCAAGCTACCCTCTCACAACCCTACAGCAGTCTACTCAAAGCTAATTGGACTCAAAAATCCCCTCTTTGAAACTTTTTATACACATTTTTAAGTTGTCTACATGTCAGAGTCTTTGAAGGCATCTCCTGTGTGTGTGTGTGTGTGTGTGTGTGTGTGTGTGTGTGTGTGTGTGTGTGTGTGTGTGTGTGTGCACATTCACAGCATTGACAGTAGGATTTTTCGTTTAGGCAGGACACCTGTCATTCCAAGGTCATTGGACAGGCCTAACTTAGTTCTATATACACAACACAAGGCCTCCAGCTTGAAGCAGTCAGGACATCGTACACGGGGAGGTATTATATCGTCATGGTGAACCCTTTTAAGAGTAGAAGTTGTGAAATGTTGAAATTCTTTCTCGGCTATCAGAGATTATCTCCTGTTAGAAATCATCATTACAAGTACGTATAGATCTGTTTCCACATACATGATGAAACAAGGGGATGTTTTTCTTCCACACACACAAACACACGAAGGGAACGAGAACCACTCTCACCTCAGCTGTGGTGAAGCCGGTTCCAGCCCCGAGCTATAGAACCCTGACCCGTAGAACTTAGGGAACCGCCCCAGTAGCCGGCATTCTCTCTGTGTGGCCCACATTATTTGACAGGCATGTCCTGGGGCTACCGCTGTAACCCCGCCCCCCCTCCCCCTCCTCCACAGTTGGGGCGTGGGGGGGGCTTCCCCTCGGGGCCTCCCCCAGTCCGGCCTGCTGGGGTAAAGAGGGTTAAACAAGGCTAATGATCACACAGGCGGACCGGCAGAACACACGGCTGCCGTGCTAAATATAGCATACAGGGAGAGAGAGCACACACACCACACACACAGTGTGTGGTGTGTGTGCCAGGGTACCAGAGCAGTAGTGAAGTCTAGTCTCCTTCTGAAGGAGCATGTCTGATCCAGCCAGCCCCCCTCACTCACCCCCTCCTCATCCCCCCTCCTCCCCTCAATATGCTCTCCCATATGGTTATGCTGGGCTCATCACTGGTGCCTGGAAAAAATTAAAGGGTTATCACCTGTTTCTGTCTGCGTGTGTGTGTCTGTCTGTGCGTGCACTGCTTTGTGTGTGTGTGTGTGTGTTGGCAGTACAGTGAGTGTGGACCTACATGCTCCTAGAGTCTTGGTTGGTACATTAGTTAAATGTTGACAGTGTTTATTACTTGGTGGCACTGAGGCGAGTGCTGCCTCCCTTCTGGCTCAGACCTCACTGTGTTTACTTACAGCACAGGGAACCACTTCTGCTGCCCTCTCAGAGCCCCCAGAAACACAAACTGGGGGTACACCCCCCCGCCCTGCCCCTCCCCCCCCGCCCTGCCCCCCCCCCCGCCCTGCCCCTCCCCCCCGCCCTGCCCCCCCCCCCCGCCCTGCCCCTCCCCCCCCGCCCTGCCCCTCCCCCCCTCCCTCCCCCCCCCGCCCTGCTCGCGCGTCATCTTCCTCTGGCGTAACAGTGACGTGAGGCAGAGTTATACAATTACTATAAATAGTTAACGGCTGTCTCTGGTGGTGTTTACCCACCAGTTATTATTATCACGCTGTCGTAAACACCTGGTGCTCCTGCTCACACACACAGACACACGCACACACACGCACACACACACACACATCCAGACCCCTCAGAGAGGGTTACTGAAGGCCAGAGAAGATTCCCCCTCCATCCCCCCCCTCCCGGTCTCTGAATGTCAGAAGAGTTTTTGATGAATTGGCGTTCCCGGAAAACGGCCCACTTGAGCCCGGCCCGGCCGGGGAACAAAGGTCTCCCTCTGCCACCCTTATCACAGGCCTCTCATAAACACATCCAGCTCGTCTCATAACAGCAGCCTGTGGAAGAGGACTGCTGCTTGATCTGAAGCCCTCGTCTCCCCGCACGGTCAACACCATGCAAGCACGAGCACAGATCAGCTGCGCAGCGCTGGACTGTAAACCAAGAGCCCACAGGTTCAGACGCCCTGTCCTGTGCAGGACTTTGGTTTAAAGGTGAATGAATGAATTGCTTCCGTGTATGGAGAGCCTTTAAAGCAGCTCCCAGGGTTCCAGAACGCCCGCGGAGATGTGATCTCCTCAGTCTTGCTGGCAGCCAGCCCTTGTTGTTGTCAGTGAGAGCATTCAGCACCCAGGCCTTGCCCAGTAACGCTGGCTGCTTCAATGAGTACCATTGTGGCATCCTCCTGCCCCTCTGACGCCAGAGATCAGCTGCCTCCTGCCTCACACACACACACACACACACACACACCATGCATGCACACCATACACACACACACACCATGCATACACACACACACCATGCATACACACACACACCATGCATACACACCATACACACACACACACCATGCATACACACACACACCATACACACACACACACCATGCATACACACACACCATGCATACACACACACACCATACACACACACACCATGCATACACACACACACACACCATGCATACACACACACACCATGCATACACACACACCATACACACACGGAACAGTGATATTAACCTGCTGGCGG
>NW_026911078.1:0-13208 GCF_963692335.1 Osmerus eperlanus | reverse complement strand
GGAGAGGCGCTTGCCTTGGGAAAATGTATATTTCAGGTTATTCTGTGTTTGCTGTTGGTAGTCTTCAGATTCGTCAGGGAAAGCTGGAGAGGAGGAGTGGTGAGGAGGAGTGGAGAGGAGGAGTGGTGAGGAGGAGTGGAGAGGAGGAGTGGTGAGGAGGAGTGGTGAGGAGGAGTGGAGAGGAGGAGTGGAGAGGAGGAGTGGAGAGGAGGAGTGGTGAGGAGGAGTGGTGAGGAGGATGGTGAGGAGGATGGTGAGGAGGAGTGGTGAGGAGGAGTGGTGAGGAGGAGTGGTGAGGAGGAGTGGTACTTACAATCATGCATCTTCTCACAGCATAGGGTGTGTGTGTATGTGTATGTGTGTGAATGTGTGTATTAGAATGTGTCTATGTCTGTGTGTGAATGTGTGTATAAAAATGTGCACGTGTCTTCAAGGACATGTTTAGTCGATGGTTCTAGAGTGTAATCAGTCCACTCTATATCCTGTTCCTGTCAGTGTTCTTGTCTTAGGACCAATGACTGAGGGCCAACCTCAGCCAATCCACCAATCAGCTGTCTCGCTTGGCGGTTCTAGAACTCTGGGGACACGATCATTACCATGGAAACCCCGCCGGAGGTTGCTAAGGGGGTGTCGCCCGCCGTGGGAGTGGACGGGCTCTCGGTCCGAGTCGATGCCCATGGCAACAGCAGCTCAGGGGCAGAGGCTGGTCTCAGCCTGAACCTCAGGCTTCCGCTGACCCCCTGTGACCCTCAGGTTACCACGGATACCAGGAAGCCCAACGGCGGCGTCACTTCCTGTGAGGGGCGGGGGAAACCGGGCGTTGCCATGGAAGCATCGAAGAGGAAGACCAGGATCCCTGCGTTAGCTTGCTCCCTTAAGGCCAGAGAACACACACTCCTGTCTCCCAAAACACACACACACTCTGCCACAAGCCCCAAAACACACACAGACTCTGGGACAAGCCCCAAAACACACACACATTCTGCCCTTAGCCCCAAAACACACACACACACTGCCACAAGCCCCAAAACACACACACACTCTGCCACAAGTCCCAAAACACACACACACACTGCCCTTAGCCCCAAAATACACACACACTCTGCCACAAGCTCCAAAACACACACACACTCTGCCACAAGCCCCAAAACACACACACATTCTGCCCTTAGCCCCAAAACACACACACATTCTGCCCTTAGCCCCAAAACACACACACATTCTGCCCTTAGTCCCAAAACACACACACATTCTGCCCTTAGTCCCAAAACACACACACATTCTGCCCTTAGTCCCAAAACACACACACATTCTGCCCTTAGTCCCAAAACACACACACATTCTGCCCTTAGTCCCAAAACACACACACAAAAGGATGTGGGTCCCCTTTCTCAGGTGGAGGGGGGGTGCGGGCAGACCCCCCTCCCCCTCACCTCCTCCAGCCCCAAGCGCAGGACCCCCGTGGCCGTCACCATGAGAGGGACTGAGGCCGCATCCCAGAATACCCCGTCTGAAACCTCCAGCCCGGTCTCCACAGCAACGCCAACCCCGGTGACGACCACGGGGATCATTCCGGAAAAAGCTTCTAGCTCAGAATCAAAGATGGCCGCCGGCTCGGAATCAAAGATGGCTGCCTCCTCGGAGTGCGCGTCTGTGGGCGGGGCTGGCGGACCGACGGCATCCCAGAGTGCCGAGGGGAGCGGGAGATCGGAGGAACGCGACCCCCCGCTGAGACACCCCGGTCGCCAGGGAGACATAAATGCCATCGCCACCGGCGGCACAGCGTTGTCAAGGGCAACGGAGGAGAGGAGCGAGAAGCGTGACGAGGAGAGGCCTCCAGGGAAATCCAGGACGAGCAGGGAGACCGGCACCATGACCAGCCCAGAGAGAGAGGCCCCTGCCTGGGGGGGGAGGGGGACGGAGGTGGGGGTGCAGGCCAGCGTGGAGGTGTGTGACAGGGAGACCAACACAGGCCCTCTCCTCCTAGAGCCAGACACACACACAGCCTCACACACCCTGGCCAATGGGCTTCCCGCAACTGCAGCCCACTCTGCTCTCACTGGCCTTCCAAGCTGTCACTCAAGCCTGTCCTCCAATCAGGAGACGGGGACTGGAGACAAGGCTTTCAGCCCACCCCTGATCTGTGTTCCTATTGGCCAGCCTCCTTTCCAGCACGTCTGTCAGATAGACATCGAGCTGTGCAGCCAATCAGAGGTCAGGAACCACAAACAGCAGCCAATCAAGAGAGAGACTACCCGGGGCGTTACTAAGGAGGTGACTCAAGAGCTACTGAGGCCAAACCGTCAGGGTGGAGAGAAGGAGGAGCAGGAGGAGGAGGAGCAGAAGGAGGAGGTGCAGGAGGTGGTGTGGGATGAGCAGGGTATGACGTGGGAGGTGTACGGGGCGTGTGTGGACCTGGAGTCTTTGGGCGGGGCCATCCAGTCCCACCTGCAGAGCCGCATCCGGGAACAGGAGCACCGCATCCGCACGCTGCGCAAGTCCGTCTCCTCCGAGTCCTCAGCCGGCCGGAGGAAGAAGAGGAGGAGGAGGAGGAGGAACGTGTTCCGCCGCGTGTTCCGTCCCTGCTGCAGGAGAACGTCTGTGTCCGCCTGACCGAGGAACCCAGAACCCAGACCTTCGAGAAGTCTCACTCACTTAGAGCTCTCACACACTGGAGTTCTAGAACACACACTTCACTCCTTGGAGTTCTAGAACACACACTTCACTCCTTGGAGTTCTAGAACACACACTTCACTCCTTGGAGTTCTAGAACACACGCGTCACTCCTTGGAGTTCTAGAACACACACTTCACTCCTTGGAGTTCTAGAACACACACTTCACTCCTTGGAGTTCTAGAACACACACTTCACTCCTTGGAGTTCTAGAACACACACTTCACTCCTTGGAGTTCTAGAACACACGCGTCACTCCTTGGAGTTCTAGAACATACACTGTCACATTTGTATCTTTAGAAAAAAAATGTGAACTCACATGCACTGACTCACACATGTAGCGGGGTTTGCTCGTTTAAGATTAGCAATACTTAATTTATAATAAAGTATGTAGTTCTTGGGGCACCACCTCTTATTGTTAAAGGGATAGAGGAAACCTTATTGAATAATATTTAAATAATAGCCTTCGTAATAATCAGTCTAATCTTAAGGAATGAATTCTATGAAAGTAGAGCAGATCAGATAACGTGAGTGATACGCGAATATTATACACAATGATTTATTTAGGAGAATGTAATTATAATGAACAAATACCAGATAAGTTATGGGTTAGTCAGAGTAGTACAGTGGCTGGATGCAAATGAGGGCGAGCAACACAATGGCTGTGTAGAGCGCGTGTAAAGGGGGGAGGGAGAGAGAGAGAGAGAGGGGTAGGCCTTTGGGAACAATGGACGAGCAAGGGCAACAAACTTAGCAAGGGTTAAGCTAACTCATTTGTAAAATACAATCAAACATCAACAATTTAATCACAACATGCCAATATGTCACAGGTAAGAAATATTGCAAATCGTAGTTACTTTTGTCGGTTTGAAGAAAGGTAGAGTCAATGGTTTCGTTATCGTCCAACGAAAATAGAACAACGGAATCTTTGGCCAAAGTTCCGGGCGCTCAGTGAATTTGCAGGTTGAGAGGAAAGTTTAGAAATGTAGCTAGCACTTCAGTTTAATCCTACGAACAAGCGGGGGTGATTGTACGTTTGGGGGTTTTATACTCCAAAGGAAAAGGGGGGGTCCCCGTGAAGGTGACCTCTTTCATTGGTCAGTTTTCCCCCACCTGGGCGTCGTCCTGAGATCTGCCTAGGTGTGAAGTGGCTGATAACTTTTCAGAGTTCAGCTATTTCAAATGTCCATGTATTGCTTATACTTCGAAATATAACAATACAACATTAATAAATGGTTTAGTTTGTAGATTAGAATCATTTTGATATCAAGATTGACTGATTTATCATAACAGGGAAGGAAGTTACATTAAAACATCAAATTATGTCAACACAGCATTAAAGGGAAAGCATACATTATAACACATCAACTACTGTCATTGAAATAGTGTCCATGAGCCATGTAGTCCTTGAGAATATGTTTGTAAATCCAGAAAAGTTAGTTCTTCCTTAAAATCCTTTGTCTCCATACTGTAAGGCCATTTTGGTCTACTTTCTGACCCCATGCTGGGCCAGAAGCTTTGAAGCTCCTGCTCTGGAGATAAGGACAAAGGAGGAAAACCCCCTTTCTCCTTGTCGGGGGTAGGGGAAAGGTGTGATGGTACGTGGTTTGTCTGTGGACTGTGCTACATATCCCCCTGCTGGCAACGTCCGATGATTCGACGTCGTCGGCTGTTGGCACGTAAGAAGAGCAGAGAACAGACAAACACGACAGTACGATAGCATTTCTACTGGACACATTGGCATGAGTGGACTCTAAACAATGTAGGAATCAATGGGGCTAACTTGGGTCCTATTACTAAGTTTCTCTGGGCTAAGGTTCTATGCCCAAAAATGAAAGGAAATAAAAGGAAAAAGGAAAGGGAAAGAAAGGAGAAAGATTAAAATAAAATAAAATGATAGGAGTGGGAGTGGGCTTTGACTTCCTGGAGTCATAAACCTCATTTGTCAGGGGCCAGGGTAGTTTGGTTATGAGGCGTTGTAGCCTATTATTTTGACAGTACCTCAAGGTCATTCATGTTGGGTTTTCTGGTAACAGATTAAAAATTTTGATAGATTGGTGGAGCCATATTTGTCTCATGACAGTATTTTCCTATTATTTTTGGTTTAAAGGAACATTCATTCTTGAACTTTGAGGCATTTTGCTAAGGCACCTGTTGTGCACTTGTTTCGTCAGCAGTTTGACAGGGTCAGGTTGCTGGTATAAGGCCAGGCCAGGCCTCTGTGCATGGCCTGTTGTCCCCGCGAGTACTGATGGTTTCTTCCGGGGGTTGTGCCAGCTTGTTGCAGCTGGGGTGCTTCTTCTGGGATGCTTGGTGGCCATAGTAGGTCTTCCTACTTTCTGCACTCTCATCCAGTTGGCATCATATGACTTCTTTTGGACCTGTGATGCTTCTCGTCGCAGGTGGGTTTCTGATGGCACCCGACGGTCATGGCGTTGTGTTGATTTTGTTTGAATCTTGTGTCTTGATGGGTGAGTGGCGTAGCTCTGGGGCGGTCTGGAGCGGCCATCTAACTCATGGATTCGGTCCTCTTCTGAGAGATGTGGATCAGACGTGGAATCTCCCCCCCCTTCCACTGTGAAGACTGTGTTCTGGGCTTCAGGGTGAGGCAGTGGATAGGGCTTCTCGACGTTTGTCCACATCTGGTTTCGTTTGAAGTCAATGAGGGGTTCCAGTCTGTTGAGTAGATCGTGTCCAATCAGCAGCTTTTCGGTCTCAAGCGGTGAGACATGGATGGGGTGGATTAGGGACATTTCCCCAAACGTTAGCTTCAAGTACAGCGTCTCTGTGACTGGAGCTTTGTTCTGGGTGAAGCTTGTGATGTTGAATTCACTATCTTCACTTTTAATCCATCTTCTGTTTGACCTGGCTATTCCTTTTAGCTGAGCGGCCAAGGTGGGTGCAATCAGGCAGATTTCTGCACCCGTGTCCAGCAATCCTTCGCAGGGCACTTCATCTTCAAGTGTGATGGGGACATAGCTTCGGTTAGCTCTTCCTTTTCTGGAAAGCTCACCCAGAAATGTGTGTAACTGTGGGGCTTGTTTGTGTGTTGTTGTTTCTGGAGGTCGTCTTCTTGTGGGTTTGTGGTGTTTTTGGGTCTTCTTCCTTTTCTTCCATCCAATGGGGAGCATTTGAGGTGTGTTTTCCGTGTTGGGGCCTTCTAGTCATGCTGGTTCTGACGGATGTCGTCCAGGGCTGTTGTGTTCGTTTTGGTACGGTGTGGGTCTTGTTGAGTGGTTTCGTGTTTTATAGGAATGTTGCTTGTAGGCGGGTCTGGGTTCATAGGGTCTCTGGAGTTCTCTTCCTTCCAGTTGTAGGTGTGAATCTGATTCCACCGCATAGACGTTTGAGTCTGGAGCTCGGTTGTTGTTCGCCCATGATTTATATGCCATGTCCCTCAGCTGCAGAGCCGTCATGGTTTCCTGGTTCGCGAAGGTCGTCATGAAGGGTTTTATGGATTGGGAGAGGTTGTTGATGAACACTGACTTGAACATGGGAGTTTCTTCTCCTCCGGGTTGGTTTTCTGTTGCAAAATAGGCTTTCCGGAGCCTCTCATAGAATGTCTTTGGGTTTTCGTTGGCCTTTTGTTTTGTGTGCAGGGCGATAGTGCAGCAGGAGCCTTTACTTTCTGAGTGCCAAGCCTTGAGGGTCCGGCAAGCCATGTCATAGCTGTGGCGTTCTCCAGCAGGTTGCCTGTCAAGCAGGGCTCTGATTGAGCTGGAAGAGGTGTTCTGCAACAGGTACAGCTTGTCCGCGTCTGTAGCTGTAGGCAGGCGTTCGAGATTAGAGTTCAGTTGTTCTATATACATCTCAATGCTCTGAGTGGGATTGTCTGGATCGAACTTCTCTATGTTCCTGCTAATTTTCAATAGCAGATCTAGTGACACTGCTGGTGGCAGGTCATGCATTTCCCATGCATTTTGTGGATAGGCTGAACGTGAGGGTTCATCATCATCCCATCTGTTCGGGGCGGTGGTTTGACCGCGACGTTCAGGTTGGAATTGTTGCTCCATTTTCTGGTCATCCAGTCTTCTGCTCTGCTGCTCCACATCTTCTGTTCCCCTCGTTCTTCGTGGATTCGTGTCAGCTTGGTACAGAGATTGGCTGGGAGGGGATGTCTCCCTATATGGTCTTCTTGTTTCGTATTCTGAGTGGAGCGGTGCTTCAGGTGATTGCAGCTGTCTTGGGTTTTGGTTTCTTGAATGTCGATCTACTTCTCTGTCGTCTCTTCCCCACCTTCGGTTGGTGTTAGGGTCTTCTGTGGACTGGATTGTGGCGTTCGCCTTGTTCAGCTTACGAATGGTAGATAGCAGTTCAGTTCTTGTTTCCTGTAACTCCTCCTTCATTGTCTCCCTGTCAGCTGTGATGTGTGAGAGAACTTGGTCCAGGTGTTGGAATTTTGTGTAGAGAGTGTGCAATTCTTCTTTTTGGTGGTCGTAGTCTGCTACTTTTTCATTAGCTTCATCCAACATCTTAATAGTGTTTTCCATGAGGGCGGTTGAGTCCTTTTTGCTTTTCTGAACCCCCTGCATTTCTTCTTTTAGGTCTCCCAGTTCCGTAGCGAGTTCCTTGTTCTCCTGTTGAAGTGTTTCCCGGATATCTCGTTCAGTTTCTTTCGCCTTGAGGGCATCCCTGAGGGTTGTTTTCTGTTCCATTAGCTGTTGTCTAGCTCTATCCAGTTCTCCAGTCAGGTCACTGGTTTCTTGTTCCATTAGCTCCTGTCGGTCCTGTTCCTTTTCTTTTTCTTTGAGGGCATCTTTGAGGGCATCTTTGAGGGTTATTTCCTTTTCCATTAGTTGCGTCTTAGCTCTTTCCAGTTCAACAGCCAGGTTGCTGGTTTCCTGTTCCAATCGTTTCCTCTGCTCTTGTTCTCTTTGTGCCGCCTTGGTAGCATCCTCTCGATCTTGAAGAGCTTGTGCCCATTGTGTTTTAACATCTGCAATTGATAACCTGAGTTGTGCAGCATAGTTAAGACCGAGGCTGGATATGCATTTGATGGTTTGGGGTTTGTCCAATATTTGGCCCACATTTTGTGCGACAACTTCATGCGTCTTCTTGGTGATCTCTTCGAAAGGTAGTCCGGTCAGAGTTTCCACATATCCTGGGTTTTCTTTCCTGGATAGGTAGACCATCAGTTTCTCAGCTTCCGTGAGGTGAGACATGTTTGGTTCGGCTATTTTGTTATTAACACAATGCTATTGTGATAATGTTGATAGGCACTTTAGTTTTGTAGTGGTTCTCTTTTTGGCAGCAATATATATACTTTTCTTTTCCTTTTTTTTGTTTTTTTTGTTTACCAACTTAATATTAAAATTAAAATCAGAAGTTAATATTCAAAGATTAACAATCAAAAACTGAGATTAATATTCAGAAATTAAAATCAATATTAAAGTCACCATCCAGGATCAAAGATTCAGAAAATAAATAAAATTGTTTACCAAATTAATATTAAGGTTAATATCAGAAGTCAATATTCAAAGATTAACAATCAAAAACTGAGATTAATATCCAGAAATTAAAATTAATATTAAAGTCACCACCCAGGATCAAAGATTAAAAAAAATTGTTTATCAAATCAATACTAAAATTAAAATCAGAAGTTAATATTCAAAGATTAACAATCAAAAACTGAGATTAATATTCAGAAATTAAAATTAATATTGAAGTCACCTTCCAGGATCAAAGATTCAAACAAATTATTTATTCTTGTAGGCCTATATTAAATCTTAATTTCAGTAATCTTGTTATAGTATCTATAAACGATTAGAGAATTTAGATTGAGTAGCTGTTGATTTGTTTTAGCCTAAACTGGACTGAGAAAGTACAATGTATTTAAATACTATAGCACATTAAGTTAGCCGGTTTAGCTTGTAGAATCAAACAGATAATGAACTAAATTGTTGCTGCATCTATAATGTAGCTTTAAATTGGGCAAGGGTTTTACATTCACCTCGAATTGAATGCGAAACAGTGAAGCTTCTTTTCGAAAAGCTAGTTTATCAATTTCGGAATTGTTTAACAATATTGTGGCAGTACAGGCTGCGTTGTTCGGCTACTTCCAAACAAAAGTCCTTTTGGACTGATCGCAGATAGAGTGGGCAAACTAAAAATAATACACTTTACGTTTAATTATTATTTAGCGATTGTTGTTAAAGTTGTATATTGATGAGGGATAAATAGGATTACAGTTCAGTATGGTCAACAACGCCGATATTCTGACAACTTCCACTTTTAAGTGCGCGGAATGAAAATCAAATTACAGGTCTTTGTTCACGAAAGGTAACTATTTCCGGTTAAGCAACAATAAAGGTCCTTAAATAAGCAGCTTCTCCTGTCTCAATAATTATTTTACTGTTACTTTACTGATTCTAGAGGTTGAGTGTTTACATTAATGTTGAATTACATGCAAAACAAAGTGAAGCTTTTTCCGAAAAGCTAAGTTAATCAATTTACCAATTGTTTAACAAGGTAGAAGCATATAGCTTAATGTAGAGAGCTGCGTAGTCTCCTTCAAAATCAAAGTCCTTTTGGACTGATCAATGTCTGTTATCTACCTCTAACTAGACAATGGCAACTTATCAGTTGCCTGGTTGATTTACTCAACCCAAATGGCCAACACTACTATAATACACCTTTCCGAAGCGTGTATGGTACCAAAATAGTAGTGTTGTGACTCTATAAAAAGGATCTTACGCCTTCATGTAGAAGCGCTGCCTTTGTAGTTTCACAAGATGAAATGAGACGGGTCGCAGTGTCACTGCGCACGCGCGTACCTCCGCTCAAGTCTAGCTTTTCCGAAGCTAGTTAGTTACACACAAATAGCCAATTGTTCACGACAAAGCCAATTCAATGAGTACACAGCACAGTATTCAAACAGTGTTTAAAACCGTAGCTATCTGGGGGAATAGTTAAATACAACGGAGCGTTAATTTAACCAAAAGGGTGGGAGGGTGGGTTTCAGACGGAAAATGTATCTCCGTTATAGATCGCTCATTTCAATCTGTTTCAAAGCCTGTCACGGGGCTCCAATATGTAGCGGGGTTTGCTCGTTTAAGATTAGCAATACTTAATTTATAATAAAGTATGTAGTTCTTGGGGCACCACCTCTTATTGTTAAAGGGATAGAGGAAACCTTATTGAATAATATTTAAATAATAGCCTTCGTAATAATCAGTCTAATCTTAAGGAATGAATTCTATGAAAGTAGAGCAGATCAGATAACGTGAGTGATACGCGAATATTATACACAATGATTTATTTAGGAGAATGTAATTATAATGAACAAATACCAGATAAGTTATGGGTTAGTCAGAGTAGTACAGTGGCTGGATGCAAATGAGGGCGAGCAACACAATGGCTGTGTAGAGCGCGTGTAAAGGGGGGAGGGAGAGAGAGAGAGAGAGGGGTAGGCCTTTGGGAACAATGGACGAGCAAGGGCAACAAACTTAGCAAGGGTTAAGCTAACTCATTTGTAAAATACAATCAAACATCAACAATTTAATCACAACATGCCAATATGTCACAGGTAAGAAATATTGCAAATCGTAGTTACTTTTGTCGGTTTGAAGAAAGGTAGAGTCAATGGTTTCGTTATCGTCCAACGAAAATAGAACAACGGAATCTTTGGCCAAAGTTCCGGGCGCTCAGTGAATTTGCAGGTTGAGAGGAAAGTTTAGAAATGTAGCTAGCACTTCAGTTTAATCCTACGAACAAGCGGGGGTGATTGTACGTTTGGGGGTTTTATACTCCAAAGGAAAAGGGGGGGTCCCCGTGAAGGTGACCTCTTTCATTGGTCAGTTTTCCCCCACCTGGGCGTCGTCCTGAGATCTGCCTAGGTGTGAAGTGGCTGATAACTTTTCAGAGTTCAGCTATTTCAAATGTCCATGTATTGCTTATACTTCGAAATATAACAATACAACATTAATAAATGGTTTAGTTTGTAGATTAGAATCATTTTGATATCAAGATTGACTGATTTATCATAACAGGGAAGGAAGTTACATTAAAACATCAAATTATGTCAACACAGCATTAAAGGGAAAGCATACATTATAACACATCAACTACTGTCATTGAAATAGTGTCCATGAGCCATGTAGTCCTTGAGAATATGTTTGTAAATCCAGAAAAGTTAGTTCTTCCTTAAAATCCTTTGTCTCCATACTGTAAGGCCATTTTGGTCTACTTTCTGACCCCATGCTGGGCCAGAAGCTTTGAAGCTCCTGCTCTGGAGATAAGGACAAAGGAGGAAAACCCCCTTTCTCCTTGTCGGGGGTAGGGGAAAGGTGTGATGGTACGTGGTTTGTCTGTGGACTGTGCTACACACAATACATCAAAGCAGGAATTCAAACAAACCTTTAGCTAAAGCATTGTTCTTGAATGTACAGAACTTGTATTTGTACTGCTAGAAAACTTCTAGAATATTCTACGCCTGTAATTGTAACACTGTTTAAGAACTGTAACAGGAACACTGTTCTAGAGCTGTAACAGGAACACTGTTCTAGAGCTGTAACAGGAACACTGTTCTAGAGCTGTAACAGGAACACTGTTCTAGGTGAAGTAGCTTTGTATGGATGTGTATATTCACATAGATTTAACTGGTTTGTTGACAACCTTGTAGCCTCTCACTTCTCACTATATTACCAACACACTCACCCATCCATCCCTTTCTCCTCTCCTTTTTGTTGGTTAATATTTGATCTACCCCACAAAGCTTTCAGGCACTTAATGTGAAAGGGTGTGTGTGTGCGGAGCATATGAGTGTGAGTGCATGTGCGTGTGTGCGCGTGTGTGTGTTTGTGTGTGTGTGTGTGCGTGTGCGCGTGTGTGTGTGTGCGCGTGCGCGCACGTGCGTGTGTGTGATGCCTCCAAGCTGCTGGAAGTCTTGTCATGACAGAGATGTGTGTGTAACACTCCTCCCCCCTCTCCCCTCTCTCCTCATCCTGTCTTCCTCCTCCCCCCTCTCCCCTCTCTCCTCATCCTGTCTTCCTCCTCTCCTCCCCCCTCTCCTCTCCCTCCTCATCCTGTCTTCCTCCTCTCCTCCCCCCTCTCCCCTCTCTCCTCATCCTGTCTTCCTCCTCTCCTCCCCCCTCTCCCCTCTCTCTCCTCATCCTGTCTTCCTCCTCTCCTCCCCCCTCTCCCCTCTCTCTCCTCATCCTGTCTTCCTCCTCTCCTCCCCCCTCCCCCCTCTCCCCTCTCTCTCCTCATCCTGTCTTCCTCCTCTCCTCCCCCCTCTCCCCTCTCTCCTCATCCTGTCTTCCTCCTCTCCTCCCCCCTCTCCCCTCTCTCTCCTCATCCTGTCTTCCTCCTCTCCTCCCCCCTCTCCCCTCTCTCTCCTCATCCTGTCTTCCTCCTCTCCTCCCCCCTCCCCCCTCTCCCCTCTCTCTCCTCATCCTGTCTTCCTCCTCTCCTCCCCCCTCTCCCCTCTCTCCTCATCCTGTCTTCCTCCTCTCCTCCCCCCTCTCCTCTCCCTCCTCATCCTGTCTTCCTCCTCTCCTCCCCCCTCTCCCCTCTCTCCTCATCCTGTCTTCCTCCTCTCCTCCCCCCTCTCCCCTCTCTCTCCTCATCCTGTCTTCCTCCTCTCCTCCCCCCTCTCCCCTCTCTCTCCTCATCCTGTCTTCCTCCTCTCCTCCCCCCTCCCCCCTCTCCCCTCTCTCTCCTCATCCTGTCTTCCTCCTCTCCTCCCCCCTCTCCCCTCTCTCCTCATCCTGTCTTCCTCCTCTCCTCCCCCCTCTCCCCTCTCTCTCCTCATCCTGTCTTCCTCCTCTCCTCCCCCCTCTCCCCTCTCTCTCCTCATCCTGTCTTCCTCCTCTCCTCCCCCCTCCCCCCTCTCCCTCTCTCTCCTCATCCTGTCTTCCTCCTCTCCTCCCCCCTCTCCCCTCTCTCCTCATCCTGTCTTCCTCCTCTCCTCCCCCCTCTCCCCTCTCTCTCCTCATCCTGTCTTCCTCCTCTCCTCCCCCCTCTCCCCTCTCTCTCCTCATCCTGTCTTCCTCCTCTCCTCCCCCCTTTCCCCTCTCTCTCCTCATCCTGTCTTCCTCCTCTCCTCCCCCCTCTCCCCTCTCCCTCCTCATCCTGTCTTCCTCCTCTCCTCCCCCCTCTCCCCTCTCTCTCCTCATCCTGTCTTCCTCCTCTCCTCCCCCCTCTCCCCTCTCTCTCCTCATCCTGTCTTCCTCCTCTCCTCCCCCCTCTCCCCTCTCTCTCCTCATCCTGTCTTCCTCCTCTCCTCCCCCCTCTCCCCTCTCTCTCCTCATCCTGTCTTCCTCCTCTCCTCCCCCCTCTCCCCTCTCTCTCCTCATCCTGTCTTCCTCCTCTCCTCCCCCCTCTCCCCTCTCTCTCCTCATCCTGTCTTCCTCCTCTCCTCCCCCCTCTCCCCTCTCTCTCCTCATCCTGTCTTCCTCCTCTCCTCCCCCCTCTCCCCTCTCTCTCCTCATCCTGTCTTTCCCCTCTCCTCCCCCCTCCCCCCCCAGAGGGGGGCTGTAGTGTGGTTCCCCACCAGTCCTGACTGCTGTGCAGTACCTCTGTGGTGCAGGTAGGGG
>NW_026911077.1:7500-10624 GCF_963692335.1 Osmerus eperlanus | reverse complement strand
CTTTATCGCCGACGGCTCACTAAAGAGGCGAAGCATCTGCGCGCCTCGTGTAAATTTTCCAGCTACAGGCCCTGGATACTTTATGATCCTCCCTCCCTCCCTCCCCCCCCCTTCCCTCCCTCCCTTCCTCCCTCCCCCCTTCCCTCCCTCCCTCCCTTCCTCCCTCCCCCCTTCCCTCCCCTCCCTCCCCTCCCCTCCCTCCCCCTCGCCTCCTCCCTCCTCACACCCACCCGCCTCAGAGAGTTCTGCGCGGGAGGAGATCCTTGAAAGAGGCCCTCGTGGAGGCGCGGGGTCCACGTGTGAGCACTCGTAGCCGTGTCCATCGCTCGGCGGCCAGGTGTGACGGATCTGGCGAGACCCACCAGCGCTGGTCGGACACGGGGCCTTTTTACGCTACGTAGACTGGAACTGTTACAGACGAGGGAGTGGAGAGGGATGCATGGAATGTGGCCCGATTCTATTTTGCTTCTGCGTGTGTGCGCGTGCGTGTGGGGTGTGTGTGAGGGGAGGCCGGGTGCTCGCGTGTGTGTGCGTAAGACTGTGTGTGTGTGTGTGTGATGACTCAAGGGAGTGGGCCTGACGAGGATTCCATTCCAGTGAAATCAATCGAGAGGCAGAGTCCAAGGTCCCTGGCCAAACCCCTTGTTAGGGCCAGAAGAGGAACCATTCATCCCCACACATGAAAGTGGGGGTAGAAGTCAGTCATCAACCAATCAATCCATAGTTTTGATGGAAATGGATGAAGGGGTTCGACTCTCGAGTAAATGTTTCAACCAGAAGTGGATGGGTGTGCGCTTTTTCTCTGTGCGCCTGCATGAATAACGTCTGTATGTGTGTGTGCGTGTGTGTGTGTACATATGGGTGTCATGTACCCTCCACATGTAACCGGTTGAGGAAGCCGCGTGGAGGGAGAGGAGGGCAATGAAACGTCTGAACGAGAATGCAAAGGAGAAACAGGCTCCCCCTATTTATCCCTCCAGCAGTTGAATCTCCGTCCGCTGCAGTGGGAGTGGGGCGGGGGGGGGGAGGGGGGGCGGGGGGTTTGGGTGGAGCGCTCCTGATTAGGCCTGATGGACCCCACATGTGTCCCACCCAGATGATAGCTCCATTCACCGGACTCGAGATCCGTTTCCTCCCCGTTGCCCGGCCCCCGTTTCCTTAACCAGTTGGTGCGGTCCCATACGTTCTCATCCCCTCCTGGGACTCTCCCACCTCCAGAGGGGGGTGGGGGGGGGGGGGGGGCTCTATCTGTCACGGGAGGCGCAGGCCTCGTTCGGGAGCGCTACAACGCCGGCTCGTGTTCTCTCCCTCATTTGTTTCCTCTAAGTGCAGCTGACAGCAGTGGTGAGGGGGGCCCTGTCTTCGGGGACACTGGTAGCTCTTGCCGTGCCCCTAACCTTCCTCCCCCTCCCCACCCTCCCCATGTACGCAGTCACCGAGTGGCGAGTTGGCACAGACTCAATCTGCCATAAAAACGACATGGCTAATTTGAAAGGACAAGTTCCATGAATGAAGTTCCACTCCAATTCAGTTTGCGAACCCAAAGACCAGTATTGAAGGCGGGTGGAACTGAAGTGCTTCTGTTTACACACACAAAGACACACACATGCACAAACAGGGGTAGACACACGCACACACACGCACACACACACACACACACATACACACACACAGGGGTAGACACACACACCCACACCACAGGGGGGCTATCTTTGGAAGTTGTGCTGTTAATCTCAGAGAACACTCTAGAAGTCTGACAAGTCTGGCAAAATTCCAAGTCTGGTTTGAATTAAGATGAGTATTTAGTATCGACTATTTGAACACGGCTAATCTAGACTGTCCAAACGGATCAGATTGTGAGATGGCGAGTTATAGTCCACAGTGTCATACGTACTCCACAGTCATATTTTCAGCTTGGTCCGTTCTACGGAAACTTTACACGCCTTCATTGACAGCTTGTGAACAGTAGGTAGCTGCCAATTGGCAGTTTGTTTTCTGAACTCCTCCCTAGTCTCCACCCCATTTTGGGGCCAGCCTTTATAAGAAGACATCCCACCATCGGACAAGCACATTCCTTCACACACACCCCGCACCCCCCCTCACACATACACACACACTGACAGTCTCAATTTTCTCATCTTGTGAGGTTGTTTTGACATGAGTGTTGTTGCGACAGATACCACCACTAGTGGGTCGTACATTATTCTATAGGTCCTATATTTTAGGGGGTCGCAATACTTTCTCTGGAATAAGTACAGCTTGCTCATTGCTGCAGCCCTGCACTGCGATATTTGGCGACAGTGACTGTTGCTCTTAGTAGACAAGGTCGCACTCTCTTTACACAATGTTGCACACAGACAGATTAGCGCTGCTTGCTGTGCCAGACATATCCTAATGTACACATCCACCGCCTGTTAGCTTGGAAAATGCCTAATTTATTTTATTTTATATGTACTGTAGTACTGTAGATGATGCTGTAGATGATGATGTTGTAGATGATGATGTAGATGATGATGTAGATGATGCTGTAGATGATGATGTAGATGATGATGTAGATGATGCTGTAGATGATGATGTAGATGATGATGTAGATGATGCTGTAGATGATGCTGTAGATGATGATGTAGATGATGATGGAGATGATGCTGTAGTTGATGATGTAGATGATGATGGAGATGATGCTGTAGATGATGATGTAGATGATGATGTAGATGATGCTGTAGATGATGATGTAGATGATGATGTTGTAGATGATGCTGTAGATGATGATGTAGATGATGATGGAGATGATGCTGTAGATGATGATGGAGATGATGCTGTAGATGATGATGTAGATGATGCTGTAGATAATGCTGTAGTTGATGATGTAGATGATGATGGAGATGATGCTGTAGATGATGATGTAGATGATGCTGTAGATGATGATGTAGGTGATGATGTAGATGATTCTGAAGGTGATGATGTAGTTGATGATGTAGATGTTCAAACTAACTCTTGTGTTCTCCTCCAGAGCGCCAAGGGCCTCCAGAGCAACAAGGACTCCCGCATCACCTGGGTCAAAGACTCTGACCACATACTGACCACTGGCTTTGACCAGGTGAGGAACTGGACATGGGGAGCACTC
>NW_026911077.1:0-2500 GCF_963692335.1 Osmerus eperlanus | reverse complement strand
TACGTGTGTGTGTTTTTTGAACCAAGTCACAGGTTATAATAAGGGCTCTCCCTCAGCAAGACGAGGCACAATGGTGGTGGGTAGGTGTGTGAAGGGGGGTCCAGGGTGTGTGTGTGTGTGTGTGTGTGGGGGGGGTTCCCCAGGTGTGGGCTGGGTGAGGTTTGAATCAGGGTGGGACAGGAAGGGTTGGGTGTGTGTTGGGGTGGTACCGATGGAGAGGGTGGTGTTTAGGTGGGAGCCATGCCAGATCTTTCCCCCCCTGCCCAGGAGTCTGGTCAGGACACTCCTCCCTTTCTGACAGTCCCTGACTCCTGGCACACACACACACACGCACGCACACACCAGGCAGTGTAGATTCTACCCAGATGTGTGTGTGACTTTAATGTGTGTGTGTGTGTACATATGTGTGTGTATGTACGTATATGTCTGTGTGTGTGTATGTGAGTATATGTCTGTGTGTATGTGTATGTGAGTATATGTCTGTGTGTGTGTGTGTGTGTACGTGCGCTGGGTCGTTCGTCAGTCCAAGCCCAGTCACCCGGTGTAATGGATCCAGCCCCTGTAATCAGCAGGGCTGAGACCTGCTCTCTCCCTGCTCTCTCCCTGGCCAGAGCACCCTGCTCTCTACAGAACACAGTCTCTCTTTCCCCCCTCAGGAACACTAATCAATCCCAGATGGAGCACCTCTACCAGCATTAACCAGGCAGCTGTTACAGCAGCCTGGAGAAAGAGCAAAAAACAAAATATATGTATAGATAAAACAGTATGTGTTTACTTCTGAAAAAGTGTTTTGGTCAAACAACAGTAGTCTGGTGTTTTTAGCAGGAAGATTGTGAGGGCGGTTTCAGCACGACTTGGTTGGGTAGATTACAAGTCATAGCTTGTCTGGGGGATCGGTGAGGGAGTGGGGGCTTGGCCCCCGCCCCCCCCACCCCCCCCGTGACCTCACACGCTGGCTCAGGGAGCCTAGATACTGACGGTGAACGGTCGAGGCATCGCTGACAGTTGAATCGCGGTCAGCCCTGGTGGGGTCTGGTAGTCATTTAGGGTTTCTGAGGGCTGTGGGGGCGGGGGGGGGGGGGGGGGGCGCGGGGGGGGGGGGGGCGGGCGGCTTCAACCAGAAATAGGGGCGGGGGCCAAGAAGTCAGAAATCCCCCCATCATTTTTTAAAGACGCGGTCTCAGCGAGAGGTTTTTACTGGGTTTCTTCTGGAAACTCGCGCGCTACTGCCCCCCCCACCCCCTCTGTGCAGACTCAACCCGTGGAGGCACAAGTCTTTATTATTCCAGAGCTTCCACTAAGCTGTCAGAAATGCACCCCCCCCTCCTCCCCACCCCTCCTCACCCCTGTCCCTTTTTTCAATGCAGCCTTTCTCTTTACCTGGGCGACGACCCCCCCTCACCCTGGCACACTTTTGAAGGTTCTTCTGGTATTCTAATTAAGTAGCTTTGTGAGGGAAAATTTGTGAGACCAGGCTAGGTAATGGACCGGTAGGGAAAAACACATGGCTTTTGTGTCTGTTGGCTGGCTGGCTGGCTGGCTGGCTGGCTGACTGGCTGACTGACTAGCTGGCTGACTGGCTGACTAGCTGGCTGGCTGGCTGGCTGACTGGCTGACTGGCTGACTAGCTGGCTGGCTGGCTGGCTGACTGGCTGACTAGCTGGCTGGCTGGCTGGCTGGCTGGCTGACTGGCTGACTAGCTGGCTGGCTGACTAGCTGACTGGCTGGCTGTCTGACTGACTGGCTGACTGCTGACTAGCTGGCTGGCTGTCTGGCTGACTGGCTGACTGGCTGACTGGCTGACTAGCTGGCTGTCTGGCTGTCTGGCTGACTGGCTGACTAGCTGACTGGCTGGCTGGCTGGCTGGCTGTCTGACTGACTGGCTGACTGGCTGACTAGCTGGCTGGCTGGCTGGCTGGCTGGCTGACTGACTGGCTGACTGGCTGACTAGCTGGCTGGCTGGCTGGCTGGCTGGCTGACTGGCTGACTGGCTGACTAGCTGGCTGGCTGGCTGACTGGCTGACTAGCTGACTAGCTGGCTGGCTGGCTGTCTGGCTGACTGGCTGACTGGCTGACTAGCTGGCTGGCTGGCTGGCTGGCTGACTGGCTGGACTGGCTGACTAGCTGGCTGGCTGCCTGGCTGGCTGGCTGACTAGCTGGCTGGCTGGCTGGCTGGCTGACTGGCTCACTGGCCAACTCCAATTTCCCCCCCAAAAATGTAATCCCACGGATATTTAGCTTATCGTCTTGGGGATGTAAAGACTTTTTCCGGGGGTCAGAGCGACCTGGTGATGTACTTGCAGCTGCAGATCATCTCCCAGTTTGTGGTCAACTTGAACGTTCTCTCTCTCATTTTTCTGTCTGGCTGTGTTGGACGCCGGCAGGCCCCATGCCATACCAGATGGGGGGGGGGCAAAGCCTTCACCAGCCACTGCAGTGTTCCATGTCAGCACTCTCCCAGAGCCCCCCCACTCCCCCAAGGGCGGTTATTCAGTAGCCC
>NW_026911076.1:0-26607 GCF_963692335.1 Osmerus eperlanus | reverse complement strand
TAACTGTCTCTCTCTCACACACACATACACACCTCTAACATTTCTCGGTTTCTCTCTCACACACACCTCTCGCACTTCTCTAGCTGTCACTCTCTCTCTCACACACACACACGCACACACACACACCTCACATTTCTCTAACTGTCTCTCTCACACACACACACACACACCTCACATTTCTCTGTCTCTCTCACACACACACACACACACACACCTCTCACATCTCTCTCTCTCTCACACACACGCACACACACACCTCACATTTCTCGAACTCTCTCACAAACACACCAGAATCCCCACACAAGTGGACAGAGATTCCCCTCCAGCAGGAGAGAGACTCAGGGCTGATAGTGAGCTCTGCTGTGTTTAGCTCTGGTTAATCCCTCTGAGCGAGCAGAGTGGCAGGGTTAACACTCACTAGACTGGCACATGAAAGGGCACTACTGGCAAAGCTGGAGTGTGTGTGTGTGTGTGTGTGTGGTGTGTGTGTTTTTGTTTTCAATGAGATGGACAGGATATTTGTGTTCGTAACCCCTCTCGTTGTCTTTAGGATCGAAAATGACCGTGTCACGTTTAACAGCAGAGAAAACCTATAAAATATATATATATGGGGATTCACTATCCCCATATATATATATGATGAATGATAGGTTGTTTCTTCATGCATAGATTTGAGGTTTAAAATTCAAGTAAGCTGCTTTATTTGAGGAATTTAGTGAAGGGCGGGTCATTTTTGAACCCCGAGGACATGGGGAGTAAACCCAATGTTGACACGACACAAGGGTCGACGCAGCGCGCGCGTCTCGTGTGAAGCACTTATCTCATCGTTTGCATCCACTCACTTACGTCTTTCGCCATCTTTACATTTACATTTAGTCATTTAGCAGACGCTCTTATCCAGAGCGACTTACAGTAAGTACAGGGACATTCTCCCTGAGGCAATTAGGGCGAAGTGCCTTGCCCAAGGACACAACGTCATTTGGCACGGCTGGGAATCGAACTGGCAACCTTCTGATTACTAGCCCGACTCCCTCACCGCTCAGCCATCTGACTCCCTCTGAATGTTTCTTGAAGAACCCCCCTGACAGTCCGTGGAACAACAAAGAAGATTGCTACCTTCTGCCCTCAACGATAGCCTTTTACTCTCCTCTTCAGGCCCATTACCAGGTTGCTGATTGCCCGTGTGTTTGTGACGGGGGAGGGGGAGGTTTGTCATGGTCTCCCTCGAAGACGCGTAGCGAAGCCAACTGTTGTTTTTTTCCCAGGCAGACTCTGGTCGAACACACGCTTTGTGAATAGCTGACGAGGTGCAATTGTAGAAGAGGGGAGAGAGAAACCACTTAACTGCCACCAAAAAACAAACAAAAGAGCCTGGCACACCTTTCAACAAGAACACATGTCCACGCACGCATACACACACGTGCACACGCGCACACGCCCCACACATATCTTATATAACCCCAACCCTAACCCATCCCTCCCCCCCCCCCCCCCCCCGTGCCGTTTCAGGTGCCACATCCGTGTGATCGACACCTTCGGCACGGAGCCGGCCTACAACCACGAGGAGTACGCCACGCTGCACGGCTACCGCACCAACTGGGGCTACTGGAACCTCAACTCCAGGCAGTACATGACCATGTTCCGTAAGTCTGGGGGGCCCACTGCGAAACCCCCCTCCGGTTAACACCCACGTTAACCCGGTTGAGTGGGACCTGACATGGATTAAAGGGCCGATTCACGGAGAAATTTGAAAATAGATGTCGAAAGTGAAAATATCCTTGGTTGTTGTTGTGAGAGGGGCACCGGAGGCTTGTCTGGTCGTCCTCTCCGGGCTCCAGACTCGGTAGGAAGGCCTGGGATTGTCTCTTCACAGTCCTTCAGCACATTAGCACGTTCACACCCAGTCCCACAGTTAGCTGTAACAAGCTCACAGTCCAAAAGGAAGACGAGGAAGTATTTACAAAACGCTTCTGCGATTTATTGTCCCTGCTTCCTGGAGGACTCCTCACCACCCCCCCCACCCACCCCTCCCCCCCTCCTCCCCCCCTGTCTCCCACACGCAGCTCACACGCCCGACAACTCCTTCATGGGCTTCGTGTCGGAGGAGCTGAACGAGACGGAGAAGAGGAGCATCCAGCAGAACAAGGTCAACAACATGGCGGTGGTGTACGGCAAGGAGGCCAGCATGTGGAAGGTGAGAGTCACCCACTCAGAGAGACGTCCCAGACTGATGACATCACACAGTCTGTCACCTCAGAGAGACGTCCCAGACTGATGACATCACACCGTCTGTCACAGTGACAGGACTAAAACTGGGTAAACTTAAATCTTTTGCTCAAGTTCGAACAAAACCCCTAAGTCTCCTCCAGCCAAACTGACAGACATCATCCACCTCTGGTAAGATGTCAAATGTTAAACAAATCAAATCGAAAGAGTCGGAACAGTTCCTAGTGGCAGGGTAGATTTAGCGCAAAACGGGCCGCCTTTATTTGAGAGCCACTTTTCTCTTCAAAAGCACAGCAGTGTTTCCACACTGCACGGAACAGAGGAGCACTGTTTCCGCGCTATCATTCAACTGAAGATGTTTTCGTTTTTTTGAAACTATTATAGAAAGGAAAAAAGAAACAGTTGGAAAAATGACGTTTCTTTGTTGGGTCCTCTTCCCGAGTTTGTTTCCGCGCGGGGGGGGACGTTTGCTGGCTCCTTGACATGGTTCAGACTGCGGAGAGGAGACAAGGAGGGCGACAGTCGGGAGACAGTGGGGTTGTCAGATGTACAATGCCCAGCTCTGTGTGCCAGGGCAAAGGCTTGCGAGTGGGATCTGTGGAGCGTTCTGTTGGTTTAATGGCTCCCTTTTTTGTGTTCTCTCTGAGGCTCTCGGCCGCCTGTTTCTCCTCCTGAAATCTCTGGTCTGTTGTGTGCCTGTGTCCTCTCCTCACCTCTCTCTCTGCTCCTACTCCTTCTCCCCGGCGGTGCTGCCCTTACCTCCAACGTGTGTGGATGAAATGATGCACAGCTCCAGGTATGACTTTCCCCACCTCTCTCCCTTCCCCACCTCTCTCCCTTCCCCACCTCTCTCCTCTCCCCACCTCTCTCCTTTCCCCACCTCTATCCCTTCCCCACCTCTCTCCCTTCCCCAGCTCTCTCCCTTCCCCAGCTCTCTCCCTTCCCCACCTCTCTCCCTTCCCCACCTCTCTCCCTTCCCCAGCTCTCTCCCTTCCCACCTCTCTCCCTTCCCCACCTCTCTCCCTTCCCCACCTCTCTCCTTTCCCCACCTCTCTCCCTTCCCCACCTCTCTCCTTTCCCCACCTCTCTCCCTTCCCCACCTCTCTCCCTTCCCCACTTCTCTCCCTTCCCCAGCTCTCTCCCTTCCCCAGCTCTCTCCCTTCCCCACCTCTCTCCCTTCCCCACCTCTCTCCCTTCCCCAGCTCTCTCCCTTCCCACCTCTCTCCCTTCCCAGCTCTCTCCCTTCCCCACCTCTCTCCCCACCTCTCTCCTTCCCCACCTCTCTCCCCACCTCTCTCCTCTCCCCACCTCTCACCACCCCCCACCTCTCTCCTCTCCCCACCTCTCACCACCCCCAGCTCTCTCCTCTCCCCACCTCTCACCACCCCCCACCTCTCTCCTCTCCCCACCTCTCACCACCTATTATTGGGATTTTTATTTTTGTTTGAATTGTTTATCACTTGTATTATTGTTTTTATTGATTTTATGTAAAGCAACTTGAGCTGCAATTCTTGTATGAAATGTGCTATATAAATAAAGTCTTACTTACTTACTTACTTACTTACCACCCCCCAGCTCTCTCCCTTCCCCACCTCTCTCCCAGCTCTCTCCCTTCCCCACCTCTCTCCCCAGCTCTCTCCCTTCCCCACCTCTCTCCTCTCCCCACCTCTCTCCCTTCCCCACCTCTCTCCTTTCCCACCTCTCTCCCTTCCCCACCTCTCTCCTTTCCCCACCTCTCTCCTTCCCCACCTCTCTCCTTTCCCCACCTCTCTCCCTTCCCCACCTCTCTCCCTTCCCCACCTCTCTCCCTTCCCCACCTCTCTCCCTTCCCAGCTCTCTCCCTTCCCCACCTCTCTCCTTCCCAGCTCTCTCCCTTCCCACCTCTCTCCCTTCCCCACCTCTCTCCCTTCCCCAGCTCTCTCCCTTCCCCACCTCTCTCCCTTCCCCACCTCTCTCCCTTCCCCACCTCTCTCCTCTCCCCACTCTCACCACCCCCCAGCTCTCTCCCTTCCCCACCTCTCTCCCCAGCTCTCTCCCTTCCCCACCTCTCTCCTCTCCCCACCTCTCACACCCCCCACCTCTCTCCTCTCCCCACCTCTCACCACCCCCCAGCTCTCTCTCCTCTCCCCCACCTCTCACCACCCCCCACCTCTCTCCTCTCCCCACCTCTCACCACCCCCCAGCTCTCTCCCTTCCCCACCTCTCTCCCCAGCTCTCTCCCTTCCCCACCTCTCTCCTCTCCCCACCTCTCTCCTCTACCCACCTCTCACCACCCCCACCTCTCTCCTCTCCCCACCTCTCACCACCCCCAGCTCTCTCCTTCCCACCTCTCTCCCCAGCTCTCTCCCTCTCCCCACCTCTCTCCTCTCCCCACCTCTCTCCTCTCCCCACCTCTCACCACCCCCCCAGCTCTCTCCTCTCCCCACCTCTCACCACCCCCCAGCTCTCTCCTCTCCCCACCTCACTCCACCTCTCCTCTCCCCTTCTCAGGTCTTCTCATTCCTCCTTAATAACACCGTTCGCAAACAGAGCAGGCAGCTGTAAAAGGGAGCCTGACAAGCTCGATAGCTGTGTCGCGGTGCCCCAGGGCACTTGACGGAATCCCATCTTCACGTCACGCTCTCTCTTTCTCGCTTTCTTCATCTCTCTTAACCCGCCACCATCTTCCTCTCCCGCAACAACCGCCAGCCAACCCGCAGTCACCGACAAGCCCATACAGATCCTCTACCCGCTAGCATGGTCCTAACCCCGGACCCTGGTGAGTCTGGACCAGACCTGCAACGCCCTCCCTAGTCCCTCCACGCCGCCGGTCAGGGCTCCTTTAAGGCCCCGAGTCACGTCTTGTGCACTTAGCGGCTGTGCTAATCCTGTAATTGGCTGGGAAAATCCTCACAGAGGGAAGCGATCGATGGCGGCAGCCTCCAATTACGGCAGCCGGAGAGCCACACAATGGCGCGGGGGGGGGGTGGCTTGGGGGAGGGTTACAGTAAGCCTCTTAACGACGGCCAGGAAGTCGATAGTGAGACCGGGGTTGCGGTCGGTACGCACGGACGCGTTCTGCCGTCGTTCCGTCGTCCTTTGTTGGTTTCGCAGAGCTTTGAAAGTGTACCTGCATCTCGAGAAGGTCTGCCCTGCACCTGCGCACAGTGGATTAAGACACTACGAACGCTCTGTTTATCCACGCCTCGCGGACACTCGCACAAACCTGCGCGCGCGCGCACCTCGTACATCTTACATAACGGCTGTTCTTTTGGTCCCACCCCACACAAGTCGGACGAAATCGACTTTCATATCCATCTCCCTATACTAGAATCGGCGCTGCCCTGGAAGGTCGAGGAACACAGGGGACATCTTTATTCCGTATACCACAGTGGCGAGCACAGTCTACACACACATACGGGTTACGGGATCCGACTGCAATGTTTGTTGGTGATCGTTGCGTGAGCTGGAAAGGCGGATGGAAATTGGGATCTCTGCTTTGGCCCAGGGCTGCGTCTGTTTAGTTTATCTCAAGAGGCTTGTTGTACGAAATGCCGAGTGTTCTCGAGGCCGTACGGAGACACGTTCAGAAGACGCGCACACAGTCACACGCATATCTCTTACAAAGAGCCTGCCGCCTCAAGTCGTTGCGGCTCGCCAAACGTGTACACGCAAGCACACATCAGTAGGAACATGGATCCTGGGTCGGTGTCGGCCTCTGACGCACTCATCCATTCCCTGCAACGCTCATCCTCGTTATCCTCTCCTCCCCGCTCTCCCTCTCCATGAATTGTAACGGCAGTGAGTACGCATCGCTCTCCTTCTCTCTCTTTCTCTCTCTAAATCACTTTATATCCCCCCCCCTTCTGTCTCTCTGCCCTGTTCCCCTCTCTCTGTCTTTCTCTCGCCCTCAATTTAATTATATTCAATTCAATGGGCTTTTTTGGCATGAAAGAACAAATGTTCATATTGCCAAAGCAACAGTGGAATTACAGAAATATGTATCATCTATGTAATGATCTCTCTCTCCCTTCCTCCCCCCTCTTTTCCTCTCTGTTGTATCCCCCATCGCTTTCGTCTCTCACTCTCTCTCTCTCCTCTCTCTCTCTCTCTCTCTACTCCTCTCTCTCTCTCTCTCTCTCTCTCTCTCTCTCTCTCTCTCTCTCTCTCTCTCTCTCTCTCTCTCTCTCTCCCAACAGGGTAAGGAGGGCTTCCTGCAGATCCTCCACAGGTACATGGAGGTTCATGGCACGGTGTACTACGAGACCCAGCGCCCCCCGAGGTGCCCGCCTACGTTAAGAACCACGGCCTGCTGCCCCAGCACGAACTGCAGCAGCTGCTCCGCAAGGCCAAGGTAGCCCACACACACACACACACAGGAACACACCGGCACACACAGACACACACACAAACACACACAGGAACACATCGACACACACAGACACACACACACAAACACACACAGGAACACACCGACACACACACACGGACACACACACATCAACACACACACATCAACACACACACACACACAGGAACACACAGACACACACAGACACACACACAGGAACACATAGACAGAGACAGACACACACGACACACATGCAGAGGTAAGCTCACACACAAAGAAGCACACACACTCGCACTAGGGGTCACACTCATGAACCCACACACTCTTGAGAACACTCATGAACACACACACACGCTCTCTACGCCACATAACCCAAAGCACATACACAGTTTAGCATCCAGCGCATGTACACACATTATATAACAAGTTTAGACAAACACGCACCCAAAATGTCACAGGTAACACAAAATTGTATTTGGAGAGCAAACCTCACAAAGGTCAGATGGATTCCTCTCACTCCGTGCTCTCCCTCATCTCCCCACCCAGCTCTTCATCGGGTTCGGCTTCCCCTACGAAGGCCCCGCCCCTCTGGAGGCCATCGCCAATGGCTGCATCTTCCTGCAGCCCAAGTTCCACCCACCCCACAGCTCGCTCAATCACGAGTTCTTCAGAGGGAAGCCCACCTCCAGAGAGGTACGCTCCCATTGGTTGGTCATCGCTTTGCTCCATTGGTTGGTCATCACTTTGCTCCCATTGGTTTGTTAGCAATGTTCTTCCCATTGATTGGTCAACACCCTGCAGTATCCAGTCGAAAGCCACCTGACATCCTCGGATGACACGAGCTCGTGGAACTCAGGACTCTCACCGTCCGTGGGGTTCAGTGTAACCAAACCCCCAGCTAACCCCGCCCCCTGTGGGCCGTTTCCAGGTGTCGTCCCAGCACCCCTATGCAGAGCAGTACATCGGCAGGCCCCACGTCATGACGGTGGACTTCAACAACTCCCAGGAGTTTGAGTCGGCCGTCAGGGAGATCATGAGGACCAAGTACACACACTCACGTGTCAACACGGTAGCAACAGCTGTGGATGCGATAGCAGCGGAGCTGGGGGGGACAGGCTAGCATGCAGAGGGCAGACGCTGGCTTCGACTCGATGGCGTTTTCGTGGGCAGCTCCTGCTTCCGGACGTTTCAGCCGCTCCCGGCGCGTCTTCAACCTCGGCTTGGACCCAACCGTCTTCTTCCAAATTTGAATCCCCTCCTCAATTCGAAAACCTCTAGGCCAGGGTCGGCAACAGGCGGCCCGTGGCCAATTGTGGCCCGCCAGCGATTTTATTTGGCCCGTCAAAATATTTCCACTTATATTTTTTTGGTATCGTTTTTTCCCCGTCGACTTTTATTTTGAAACCGGAAACTGGGTATGGTGTCATTGACTTTTCTGAAGTATTTTCTCGCTATGTCATCGCTACCATAGACATATGATCCAAAGCACCCCGATAGCACCCCCCAAAATATTGCTTGTGAAATTAATAGTTGTCAGGCCCAGAGTGGCCATCGGGAGAATAGGATATAGAATATAGAATAGAATAGGGAGAATTCAGGAACTGAAAAAGCCAGGTAAAAAAAGAAAGATCTGTCACTTCATAAATCTAGGTTCTTGCAAGGGTGGGAAAAATGTTTTCTTAAAAGCCCTGAATCTTTCAGGTAAACATTTGGGTTGTAATTTCCGGAAAATATAAGAATATGAGTCCAACGTAATGTTTATTTAGGTTAGGCTACATAAAGTTTAAAAACTATTTGGCATCGAAATTAATGCAAAACCTTTCGCTCGCGCGAATGCGCGCTCGAATTAATATGAACTTCCGATTTCACCTCACATCAAAACCTTCGCTAGGTCCTAGTAATCCTATTCTCACTGGATGACAGTATTTATGTGCACCAACGATGACGACCCACCACGTTGGGATGACAGTGACGACCATGTTGATAGAGAGAGTTCGTTAAAATAATGAAATTATTCAAACAGACCACCAATTCACATTCACATGGTTAATAGGCCTAGTTGTTGCGAGTGCACGTATCGCAAGGGCACCTATCGCAGCGTCTAAATAGGCAGTAACCCAGACTCTGGCCCGTCATCTTGTGGCGAGGAAAAATACTGGCCCGCGGGCCCAAGTTACTTGCCGACCCCTGCTCTAGGCATTCATCTTCATCTCGCCTCCTGCACCCCCCCCCCCCCCCTAAAGATAAACCAGATTGCGTCCGCCGAGGAACTTACGGAGAAGGCAAGGGGGGGGATGAAGCGTTAGCGTTTTGCGGTGGAAGGGGAGGACGGGAGAGGTTGAGAGAGTGTGAGCGTGTGGCGTGCGGGCAGCAGCCTGCGCGGAGACACGGTGGAGAGCAGGGGCCGAGTCATTAGCTATAAATGAGAGTTTATAGGGCCCGACAGCCCGACAGCCCGACAGCCCGGCAGCCCGGCAGCCCGGCAGTGAGCTGGAGACAACTGAGTGTGTGGTAGAGGTCAGCTAAGAGGTCGAACAGGAAGATTAAAGGCCCCCGTAAAATTCCACTTCAGGGTGTGTGTGTGTGTGTGAGAAACTGACAGAGAGGGAGAGAAGGAGAGAGATATAGCCGGGGAGAGAGAGGGAAAGATGGTTGCGTTTGTGTGCGTGTGTGGTCCGGTTTGTGTGCGTGTGGTTGCGTTTGTGTGCGTGTGTGGTTCGGTTTGTGTGCGTGTGGTTGCGTTTGTGTGCGTGTGTGGTTCGGTTTGTGTGCGTGGATGCGTTTGTGTGTGTGTGGTTGCGTTTGTGTGTGTGCGTGGATGCGTTTGTGTGTGTGTGGTTGCGTTTGTGTGTGTGTGTGTGGTTGCGTTTGTGTGTGTGGCGTCTCCCCACAGCTGGAGCCGCTGTCTGCCTCTCTGTCTTGTCTGACACGCCATAGCTCAGTGCCTCGGCTCTTAGTCTCTGTCTGCGCTGTCACTCCACGGAGAGATTGGTGATGGGCCACTTCACCCCTCACTGGAGACAAACCTCCCATGCGCACACACACACTCATACACGCGCGCACAAACGCGCACACACTCACGGTCGTCTCGTTTTTTTGGTTCCTTTTTTGCACTCGCACACATTCACCCACATTACGCATCCAACTGGAGCATACAGAAGGCCCAGGCATTCAACATGGCTTCTTTCAAACACACAAATGTATACACGCATAGAGGACATACAACCAGACATACTTATGTATACCACCCACACACACACCCACGCACACACACCTCGCAGCATGTCCACGCTCCCGGTCTAGAGGAGCTGCATATGCCTACCCATGCGGACCGAACCAATCTCTGCTGCCTGACACCTCCTCATGTTTCTATAAATCCCTCACTCCATCTCTCCACTTTTCTCCTTGCCCCCCTTGCATCACTCCTTCCATCCCCCCCCCCCTCCCCTCTCCCTATCTCTCGACTCCCCCCCCCCCCCCCCTTATCTTTCCCACTTGGATGACCTGAAGTGAAGAGCACGTTTTCTTTTCATTTCCCCTCAAAAGGCGCTGAGCTCACATTCTCAGACTTCCTTCTGTTCGCCACAACACAACCAGACAGACACGGACTCAGCGGCGTGAACACGCACACTTTCGACCGAGAGCGCCGTATGAGATTCACATAGATGTCTCGTGAGATTGATTGTGTACATTTAGATCGCGAGTTAGATTTGTACAGCCGTGATCAGATTTGCAATTTGTGTAACTTTTCAAATGACATCATCCCTTCCCCCCAAAACACGGATTTATGTGTAAAACTGGGACAGTTTTCACATGCAGTTGAACAGAGGCTGCGGTAGTGGTTTTGTATTAAAAAGTGATTGTGAGTCATGTATCATTTGCAGTAGATGGTCTGGCACATTAGGCCTTTGCTCCACTGCAAAGTACAGACACAGTCTATCATTTATGTATCTGTACTGTTTGGTGACGTTACGCATGCCTGGTGATGGAAATGCATCATCTTTCGATAGCTTCTACATTTTAATGAATGTGTTTTTTATCGAGTCGCTTTTTGCTTTTAATATTCGCAAGGGGATTGTGCACATTGTGTTTGTGCTAGCCTGTGGCGGTTTTTGTGAGCACTCGGTCCCCAAATGGTTTGGTCACACAAATATCCCTCTAGCCATAATGAGTGATTATGAGAGGTGAAACCTCATTCAGCCTACACAAAAAAAACCTAACAGGTGATGTGTCTCAGTTGACGTTTTATTGGCCTGGCCATGGTTCTTATTTCTCAACGACCAGAAGTAAACCAAAACCAAAAGACAAACTGTGTCTGACAGATCCAGGCTTCTCTTTAATCAAGCCAATCAAGGGAGAACCATTGTTGACGAGGGATTCGGCTGACTATTCGCTTCCACCCTAATGAAATCAGACAATTTACGACAAGTTGACGTCAGGCGATTTAGTCACCACAGTCGCACACACGGAAACATTTATTTGTTGTGAATAATTACCATCAATGTATTATAATTAGGGCGACCAAAAAATCAAGTTACAAACAAGTAAAAAATGGAAAAAGAGGCTGTGTGTGCTGATTGCCTAGCAACACAATGTTCTAAAATGTCCGTATTTCTGAATTGTTGTTTGTGTGTGTGTGTGTGTGTGTCTTTGCAGGTTCAGCCATACCTTCCTTATGAGTACACCTGCGAGGGAATGCTAGAGAGGGTACACGCCTACATACAGCATCAGGTGAGCTCACACACACACACACACACACACACACACACACAGACACTTACACACATACTAACGCGCACACCGAGAGCGTTGCCTCGCCTTGCCTTTCTCCCAGTGTTCATTACCATGCGCTCATCCGCCCCTGCAGTCTCCCACACCCACGCTCTCTGGTGCTAGACCTTCCAGAACCCCGTAATCAACCTGGACCAGGGACTGATCTCCCCCCTGCTGCCAGCATGGGCTCTCCATGTTGCAGGAGCAGAGGGGGGAGGGGGGGGGGGGTGCAGGGGGGGTGGAGGTGTAGAAGGGAGTGAGCGGGACGAGATGAGAGAGGGCAGGAGACAGGAATGTGACGAGAGAATGGCGAGGGAGAGAGAGAGGTGAGCAGGGGAGGAGGGGTGGGAGAGAATGAGTGGAGATGACGGGGGGAGGGGGGGGGGGGGGCGAGGTGAGTAAAAAGACACGGCCAGTCATTGTCTGACTGATTTGATATCTTTCCCTTGCCAGATAGATTTCAATCCGGGTCTCAGAGTCGGCGAGAATTGCAGTTATCTTCTCTCATTTGTTTCCCAGTGATGGTGTTGGCTGACATCGAGCCCTTCAGCGGCCACAGTCAGAGTTGCGATAGTGTCTTGCACTTCTCTAGCCCCATTACTGGCTGATCAGACTCCTTCGCATGTCTGAAACATGGCGGTCCGTTCCCACGCGACCGCCCGTATTTCTGGGAGGTACGCAGACAAATGTGTGTCGGAGCACGGCTCGTGTGTCACCGTATTCAGCTCGTTGGTGGGTAGAGGCGGGAGAGGGGGAGGAGGGGCTGTGTGTGTGTGTGTGTTGCTCCACATCCGACATCCTGATCAGCTTCACCAGACCCCCCCCCCCCCACCTTCTCTCTCCTCTCTCCTCCCCTCTAACCCCCAGGACTTCTGTGAGCCTCAACCCCCCTTCCCTCCAGCCAACTCCTCCAGGCTGGGACCCGCCAGTCCGGGGCCTCTATTTCTCCCCCTGCCCAACACCACAGCCCTGGGCTGGGCCGCCAACGTCACGGCTCCCCCCGCGTGGCCTCCGCTCAGCTCCCTCAGGCTGCTGGCGTCCCAGGAGGGCCAGTCGTGCGTGGAGGCGTGCCGGGGCGAAGGCCTGGTGTGCGAGCCCGCGCACTTCCGCTTCGTCAACAACAAGGAGGCCCTCCGCGGGTGAGCGTTCGGGGGGGGGACGACACACGGGGGCGCGCGGGGAACGGGGAACGGGGGGGCTTTTCTCTCACGCAGGCTCTGCTGCCAAACGCGGTGACGGGCTCGCACACGACCGCGACCCTGACCCAAGCACACATGAAAGGCCCTTTCCCCCCCCCCCACACCCTGCTACAGATGTAGCCGCCCCTCCTCTCCTTTAGCCTGCAGCGTCTCTCCCCCAGGTGTGTCTCCCATCCCTCCACCCCCCCCCCCTCCCAGTCCGTCAGCGGAAGCCCACTTCAAACGGTTTCCAGGCCCGTCTGAAGTCTCCTCACCCCCCCCCCCCACCCCCCCAACCTCACTCATATCTCCACTGACAGCACACTGCAGAGTGCCATTCCCGTCAGAATCCCCCAAACCACCACCTCCCCTTTTCTCATCTCTCCATCCCTCTCCCTATCGTTTCTTTTCTGGTGCTGATTTGCTTTCACCCCCTCGGTATCTACAGTTCTATCTCTTTTTCCCCGTCACCCCTTATTCTACTTCTCTGTCTCTCTTTCTCACCTACTGACACGCACTGTTCCCTGCCCCCCCCCCCCCCCCCCCTTGTTTAGGCACTTACAAAGGGCGATACTTCCAATACTCACATCTTTCTCTCACGCGCATGTTTTCCTTCTTTCTTCGTCTGCCCCCCTTTCCTTCCTTCCTTCCTCTCTTTCTCTCTCCCCCTCTCCGTTGTCTCCCGTCGTCATCGGTGACCCCTCCCCCCCCTTCCCCCCCCCCCCCCCCCACCGCAGGCTGGAGGTGCAGTGCGACTCGATGGACGCCGAGACCAATCACGTGCTCCCGGCCTTCTCCACACTGCGGCGGGTAGTGCGCCCTCCAGAAGGAGCCCCTCCTCTTCAGCTGCGCCGGACACTCGCCCAAGCACCGCCGCCTCTGCCCCTGCAGGGACTTCCGCCGCGGACAGGTGGCGCTGTGCCGCGACTGCTTATGATGCCGGGGGGGGGCGGGGAGGAAGGAGGAAGAGGGCGACGCCAGGAGGTGCCAACCTGAGGAACCACTGGAGCCGCAGACACCGCCCGCTTGAGAGTGGATGGTGGGGCTGCGAGCTGAAGTTGTTAGGACCGGTTACGACTGGTTGTGGCCGGTCGCAATTAGTTCTGGCGGGTTGAGACTCGTTGTACCATGTCATGGTTGATTGTTTGTGACAGGTTCTAGATTGTGCGTAACGGAAGTTATAGCGGGCGATTATCACGGGGTCCAACTGGTTAACACTGGTTGTAGTGGGGAGTTGACAATATTTTTTTATCCGACTTCCGGTTGGAGTACTATCTTTATGGTAAACACCATAGTGAGGAGCAGGAAGTCAGCAGAGGAGAAGGCTGGACTGCCAGCAGTCAGGATACCTAACCTATACTTAACTAGGAGCCTGTGGCAGGAGAGGATATATGTACATTAGTGGCCAGAGTGTGATCTCACTCAGACGTGCGAGGACCTGCAGTAAACGGTTAAGCCCGACCACCCTGACACCACAACGTTGAGAAAGACATCGCCACGGCTACTGTCACCGGTGAACCTCAGAGGTCTTTCGATGAAGATGGGGGGAGGGGGGAGGGGAGGTATCAAGAACAGAGTCTTCAAACAAACGAGACCTTAACATGGAAGTGGACTATGTGGGTCAATAACCAATCATCTTTCCTCTCCCTCTGGGCTTGGTTTTGACGACCTGACGATGGACACTCGGACCATGAGGCAGACCCAGCCTGTTTAAAGATAGCCCGTTCCCATTTATCTGACCGAGGCCAGGCCGAGGCGACGGACAATGCAATCAGCAGACAACTCCTGTTGCGAAATTAATGTGTTGCGTTGGGTGTATGTGTGGGAGGGTGGCGGGGAGAAGGGAGGGTGAAAGATTATTTTTCAATAAAGTGATGAAGAAATGTGGGTACCGAGCTTTGCTTCCGACACGAAAACAGAGGATTTTTAAACACCCTCTTGGCTTTGTTGGCGGAAATGAAAAAAAAAAATGAAATAAAAAAGACTTAAGTTATACAGAGAGATCAAGGCTTCTGTGTGGTGTTGTGCCTGTCTCGACTTGAATCACTTCCTATCTGTCCGAACTGACGTCTTCCCTCCCTCTGGCTAATCTTTCGGTCTTTTTTCTCTCTCCTCTGCCCATCGAACCCCTTCCGTCATCCGTCCGTCCGTCTATCTGGGGGAAGGAGCGTTTGATCTTTCGTTCCCTCACAGCTGAAAGGTGGGGAGGGAGCCGTCGATATGTTGCGAGGGTGGGCAGAGGAAGTCAGATATCTGTCACGTGTTGATGAGGGATGAGTCTGGCTCTGCTGACGTCACCGTCCCAGCCAGGATTTCTACTTTGTTTCAGGAAGTGGTGGGTGGGTGCTTAGTCAATATACTGTAGCTCGTAGTTCACTAGTCACTTACTAACCTTTTGTTGACTCTACACAAACATGGCTTCTGATTATACATAACTGTTGGGGCATAATCAAGGCATAATCAATACACTGATCGTTTCAGCTAAAAGCTGTGACTAGGTTTTTGAAACAGCAGTATCGGACGACACTTTATGCGCACATATTGCGCATAAAGTATAAATGGCAACTGTTCTTGATTATCTTTCATGGTGATTTTCTTTATGGGCAAAAATAGACTTAAAAAGTGAGTGCCTTCTTTGGCGCCCACCCTTGATAATCAATATCCATTTCCTCTGAAGGACTATTGAATGGTAGCCCATGGATGCCATTTCAGACTCTGCTATTGGTCATTATGCAGCGAATGAAATAGAATGTGATGAATAATAAATCAGAAGTTTTGACAGCCAGGCAGAACTCCCCATTGATTCACCACCACCGCTGTGCAAAAGCCATCCGTTATCAAAACGTCCACCTCCCAACTCCCCCCCCCCCCCCCTTCACGCGCGCCCACCCTACGGCCATTCAAATGGCAGTGAATCATTTCCGTTCTACAATTCATTTCCTCGAGCACGATATATACAATGATCGTAAAGGAACACTTAGCTGCCGTGGCCTCTGAGACGAAGCCCCAGCTTCCCTGCGGCGGTTCGGGGGCGCAGCGAAGTAGCGTGCCGCCAACCGAAACGTGTCTGAATGTAAGTCCTATTAGCATAATTCGTGATTAAGTCATAAGCTAATTAGAGAGCAGATTAATTCCCGTGCACTGTAAGGTTAATGGAATGAAGAGGGGGGGGGCAGACTGAGGCTGGAAGGTCTTTGTGTCGGTGTGTGCGCGCGTCTGTGAGTGCTTTTATTGTGTGCTGGTGGAGGGATGAGTTCACCGCTAGGAAGACAAACACACACCTACTCTCTCACACACACACCTGAAACCCTGAGATGTTATGGGCCGGGCAGAGATTTATTACAATAGCTAGTTATTCACTTGAAAGAATAAGCACTCACTCGGTCTTTCATCTCTTTCCCTTCATCACCATTTTCCTTCACATTCAGGGTGACTTTAAAAAGTTTATAAAGGGCAATCTATTCAGACAAGTGGCTGTCCTGCATCCGGATTTCATGATTTTATAGGCCCTCATCAAACAAGCGATCAGGCCAAACATTTCCTGTCAAGGACACTGTGTGTGTGTGTGTTTTTTTTGCTGTGTGTGAAGGTGTATCCACTTTTTGCAAGACCTCTGTGAGTGCACCCTAAAGGGGTGAAGAGACCACTGTATTCCAGTTCTTACACAGAGATGTCCGGAGGCTACTTTTAAGCGCTCCATCTTGTGCTCCTTTTTGAATCCCGTCCTCCGGGTATTTTCAACCAGGGTTAAAAAATAAAATAAAAAAAGGCTCAGTTTTTTTTTTTTTTTACCGTAAATTGACAAATATTTTTGTAGTTCACAGTCCCAGACCCTACTAAACGAACATACTTCCCCATAAGCTATCGACAGAGCGAAAGAGAGGGAGAATAAAGAACACATTCTCGAAGGGGTATCCTGTTCTGTTCACCGTAAATCTGGAGATATATGTGAGATCAAAGCTTGGTTTTCTGTGCTCCGTCTTATCTATATACTGTGTGCTCGGTGAATCAGAACTTGGCTTTCGCTTCAACTATGGATTTGATGCAGTCCCTGATACCCATGGCAGCCTCTCTGAAGAATTGCGTTTGTATCTTGCCCAAAACGATTAAACCAGCTTGGTGTGAGAAGAGACTAATTCGGTAAATAAAAACGATGACATGGAAGAGATATATCTCATATATCGTATATACTATAACCGAGATATACTGAAACTGACAAATTCAGCGGCCAATCGAACGGCTTCACACAACAACAAAAAAAGAAAATATCCTTTACTACCTCCAGCTTTTCCTGCAGCGACGTGAGCAAAGCTTTGACCCTAGTCAACGGCCGGTTGGAGGGGGAAATGTGATTTATGAAGCAAGACCTGGCTGCTGCCTTCCCAGGGCACCAGATCAATACAGAGAGTGAATCCTGCATTCTAACCTGCCTGGTTACAACTACCACCTCTTCCTTACCAACTCCTCCTTCCCAGATCTCTCGGTTCAACCTTTATTATATAGACTCTTTTTAAACATTCATTTCCGGTTGTTGTTCCTCCAAGTGTGTGTGGGTGTGTGTGTGGGTGTGTTGGTGTGTGTGTGTGTCAGCGTCGCGCTGCGCCCGACTGACAGATTTGGGCGTGTCTTTGCGTGCGTGTCCACCACCGCTCTTGTTTGTTTGTTATTACGGGGACGTTCGTTCCGGCGTTTTAATTAGGCTCCAGCACCATGTGGGGAGATGGCGAGGCTGGCTCTGGCAGGCACTGTGTCAGCGCGCCCAGGCTGGGGGAAGCACAGGCCTGTGGGTTTCTGGAATGAGATTTTCACACTATTGATTTATAGCTGTCAGGATTCTGTGTGTGTGTGTGTGTGAGGGGGGGGGGGGGGGGGGGGGTGTTGCCAAGGCACCGGTGGAGTGTGTACGTATATAATTATGTCGCGCCGTGCATGTGTGGGCGTGTTTGTCGGAGCGTCAGAAGAGTGTGTTTTAAGTTGGAGTCAGGTGGCTGAGCGGTGAGGGAATCGGGCTAGTAATCTGAAGGTTGCCAGTTCGATTCCCGGTCATGCCAACTGACATTGTGTCCTTGGGCAAGGCACTTCACCCTACTTGCCTCGGGGGAATGTCCCTGTACTTACTGTAAGTCGCTCTGGATAAGAGCGTCTGCTAAATGACTAAATGTAAATGTAAGTTTATGCTTCGAAGGATAAGTGGCTTGAGAGGCGAAGATCTCGTTTTCAAGTTTTTCCTCAGAGCAGATGTAGGAAATGCCGACCTGAGGCAAAACAACTCGTTTATCAAGTTTCTATGGAAGGGGGCGCCGTGTGTGTTTGTATGCCCAAGAGACTCTTCAGTGATTCACCTTTAATCGGCTTGTTGCCTATTTAAGTCTCTCGGCTGCTGATTCTGAACCTCATCACCTTATTGATGCCGAACCCAATAATTCATAGACACAAATACCGCCTGACACGGACGAGGAAATAATTGACCGAAGCCAGTGGCGGGAATGAGACGAAAAACTACAGAGTTTAAAAGCTACGCGATTCCACACTCGGGCCGAATAGGCGTCTCATCCGCGCTGTTCAGAGACGAGAGCCGCGCGCGCCTGCGCGCTCTCCTCCGCTCTTCACCTCTAAACGCCGTATTCAGCCCTTTCATTGTTCTTTCATCCCTCGCTACTCTCTCTCTCTCCCTCCTTTGTGTTTTCCCACTTGTCTCGTCTCCAGCTCGTTTCTTCCCGGCCACCATCTTGTTTACATAGACAAACACAACAGTGTTGTTTGCTCCTGTTGCTATTTGTGGATATAATTACCCCTCCCCTTGCTTTTAGCTCTGCATATATAGCCATGGCCTCGATCGAGGCTTTGGTTGCACAGCAGCTAGCCTGGTAGAAGGCAAATAGCCTTCATCTTTGTCTCCCTTTTTAATGTTTCCCCATCTTAATGATGCCAGACGTTTGAAGTCCTGGAGGAACTGGAAGAGTCCATTGCCTCTGGTCAAGTGGTCCAGTCCTCAATGGGGATGAAACACATCAAAGGTGTTTGTGTGTGTTTAGGGGGGGGGGAGGGGGGTGTATATATGTGTGTGTGGTGTGGGTGTATTGCATTTTGTGGGGCGTGTAAAGTCGGTATGTAAGTTTGACATTTGTCAAATAAGCATGCAAGTTTGGTGCGTATAAACAAAGCATGCACCCTTTGCACACTTATTCATACTGACACCTGTGTGTGTGTGTGACAGAGAGAGAGATATCACAACCGCACGTGTCGACAGGCGTGTGTGTCTGCGTGTCAGTCCGAGGAAGTATCCAAATGTCAAGCCAGTCAGTATTAATCCTACTCACAGTTGGGAGTCACAGTGTCCTCCCTCTGCCACCCACTGATCTACCTGAGCTGTGTTTCAGAATAGCTGCTGCATTCCTGCTATTGTCCCCTTGCATCAAAGCTCTGTGCGCACACACACACACACACACACAGTAAGAGGAGTTTCGCTTCGCTCTCTCTTAAGAAGCGGGCCCCGCATGGATGTTGCTCGTGAGAAAGAAAAGAAAAACAACAAGAGAAGACGAGAAACGGAGAGAGCTGGAGGGAACGAGAGAAAGGAGAACGGCAGGAGGGAGAGCGGGGAGGGGAGAGAGAGGGAGGGAGAGAGATGGAGGGAGGGAGGGAGAGAGAGGGAGGGAGAGAGATGGAGGGAGGGAGAGAGAGACGGGAGGGAGAGAGAGGGAGGGAGGGAGAGAGAGAGGGAGGGAGAGATGCGCGTGGAGAGAGGATCGAAAAGAAGTGGAGGAGAGGAAGATGGGGGTGGGGGTAAAGGGGGAAGAGGGAAGTGAGGGAAGGGATGAGTTAACGATGGATGACGACATAGCACTTAAATAATGCAGGAGTGATTGTCCGGGATGGCTCGGGATCTTCCGAAGTGTCTGTCTGCGTGAGCCTGAATAAATAAAGTTCTGTAAATAAAAGACAGGCTTTATTGGCCCTTCAAATATTTCAAGAGACGGAAATCAATGGCGGGCGCCTCAGGTGTGCGCGTGCCAGCGAGGAAGGGGGGAATGTTCCGAGACGAGAAGGAACGGAGGATTCGTCTCTCCTCCAACCATTCATTCTCTCTCTCTCTCTCTCTCTCTCTCTTTCTCTCTCTCTCTCCCTTCCTCTATCCCTCCCTCGATCGCTCCCCTCGCTTCATCTCGAAGCGAGTCTGAGACGAAAAGAAAAAGAAGAGTGTCTCCGTGTGTGGGTGTGTTTCTATGTGCACTGTGTGACGATGCATCTCTCTGCTCTCTCCCTCCTTTCCGCCTCCCCTCCTCTCTCTCTCTCTCTCTCTCTCTCTCTCTCTCTCTCTCTCTGTCCATCCCTCCCTTTTCTCTTCCTCCCCCCCCCCGCCCTCCTCCTTCCTTCCCATACTCCCTCTCTCACTTCAAAGCTGTCTTCGGGGAGACAGGATTAAACTAAGATACGGGTCTCAGCATGCAGGCATATTAATCAAGAGGGAAAGAGAAGTAGAGGAAGGGAAGAGACAGGGACAGGAAGAGGAGGGGATTAACTGTTCTGTCATAATAGCCTGTGGCGCATTGCCGTGGCCCTCGGAGGCACGCCGCAGCGCGTGACCGCTCCGCACACAGGTCGGTGAGGCGATTGGAAAAAGGCCGCCCAGAAGCCAAACAAATGGGGATTCTCACCACGTGATGTGACCCCCTCAGCGACCCTTTCAGAGTAATGCGACGTGTGGTGAATCTGGACAGATGCAAAGAGAGAGCTGGCTGACGGTGTAAGATAATAAGGGGTTTTCTGAGGACGGTGTGCACTTCAAAACTGAAATGTGAAAAGAGGAAGACGGGTCACAAGCGGTCAACAGCGAGGTGGGTGGTTCAGGAGTGGAAGCCACTAATTGGTTCCTCGCCTCTCATGTAAAGGTAGTTCAAGCTGGGAACCATTGCTTGGAAACGGAGAGAGAGAGAGAGCGAGAGAGAGAGCGCGAGAGTAAGATGAAAACCTGAAACAGCAGGCACAGAAGGGACTGTGGCTGTGGCGGTGAGATCCAGAGAGCCTGCCTTAGACCTCTTTCGATGCCCAGTGAGGGTGCCTCAAAGGCAGGACCCGGGAGACCAAGGCAACCTCTTTGATGGTGATGAGCGGGAACTTTCTTTTGACCCTCATCCACCATCTTCCCTCATGTCTGTGTCAACCGTGAACCTTGCCTCTCTACCTCAAAACACTGAAATAACACGAACCCCAGAGGAGAGAAGGGGGAGAGGAGGGGGTGAGGAGGGGGAGAGGAGGGGGAGAGGATGGGGCAGGAACAAAAGGAGGGAATCAAAGAAAGGAAGGGGAAAGCTATTATCGGAGTCAGAATGCCGAACTAATGATTGTCCCAATGACTTTGACCCAGACATCTGGCGGACTGGGGACATGGTCCGGTTGTAAAAGGTGAGGTTATGGTCCACTGAGGTGGAAAGCAACTCAGGTGTGTGTGTGTGTGTGTGTGTGAGAGAGAGAGAGAGAGAGAGAGAGAGAGAGAGAGAGAGAGAGAGAGAGAGAGAGAGAGAGAGAGAGAGAGAGAGAGAGAGAGAGAGAGAGAGAGAGAGAGAGAGAGAGAGAGAGAGAGAGAGAGAGAGACCGAGAGAGAGACCGAGAGACACCGAGAGACACCGAGAGACACCGAGAGACACCGAGAGACACCGAGAGACACCGATAGATAGATAGATAGATAGATAGATAGATAGATAGATAGATAGATAGATAGATAGTACATGCGTGCACACTTGCACAATAACTCCCATCTCACACACATGCAAACACACTGAAGTGCAGAGGGAAGGGCGCTCCTATGCTAAGCAGATCTAAATACAGCAGCTTCATCTACAAGCTCAATCCCCGGGGGAGGAGAGTCTGTGTGTACAGTACTACCCCTTCCATATGCAAAACAAACACACACATCCCGCTTTCCCCTATTTAACCAGTTGTGTATTTGAAGTAAATAGGGTTCAGGATTAGGGTTAGAGTCAGTATTAAGAATAGAATCATGGTGAGGGGTAAGGTTAGGGGTAAGGAAGAACTCGTCGTTGAAGGGGAGTGAAGTCCTCACTAGTATAGTAAAACAAACGTGAGTGTGTGTGTGTGTGTGTGTGTAGTCTCCAGCTCTAATTATAGAGGTAGTATCTGTGATGTGCAGGATGCAGTGGTTTTGGAGGTACAGTAGGGCGGAGTGGGCCCTGGGGAGACTCACACTACATGAGAAGGAGAGGCTTTGATCTCTTCATGACTACAGAGAGAAACACTGGTGTCAGCTCCAAAGCGTCCATGCTGGAACACGCACACACACACGTACACACATACTATAACCGTGACACATCACAAGCACGCAACATCCCTTGACATAGCTTACATTCTTACACACACACACATAAAGATACTGTATACCGGCAGAGCTCAGGTGTCTACCAGGACTGGAATGCTTTGAAGCTGGGGTGACAGGACGGGTAGTAGACACAGATATGGAGGCAGTTACCAGACAATATCAGGATGTGTCAGTGGGGACTTAGAACCATGTGACTGACAGCGCTTTACATTTACATTTAGTCATTTAGCAGACGCTCTTATCCAGAGCGACTTACAGTAAGTACAGAGACATTCTCCCCGAGGCAAGTAGGGTGAAGTGCCTTGCCCAAGGACACAACATCAGTTGGCACGGCTGGGAATCGAACTGGCAACCGTAAGATTACTAGCCCGACTCCCTCACCGCTCAGCCACCTGACTCGCTTTGTGACATATGCGTATGGTCTAGACTAGACTCTGGGGAATGTAATTGCGATAGTTGTAAATATTTATGTTTTTCATATCTGGAAACATAACAGCTGGTCGTATATTCCTTTTCGATTACAGATTGAAGATGTCAAATTGAGTATATGCCATAAATTAGTAGTAATATGCAAAACACTGGAGTTGACAAATATTTGCTCAAACCCACGGGGTTTCAAAAAACATATTGGCAGCACTCAACATTTCTTTCAAACAAATCTCAGACAAAGACAATTTAAAAGTTATGTGGGTCATACAACCGGATGTGCAGTGTGCCCTGTTTGGACTTTAATTGGCCAAGGTATGCTCGCTCCGTTGTCGCCGAGGAGTCGAGCGGTGTCGGTTTCACGACTGAAAGGTTCGGAGTTTGCCAGAAGATAGGTTCTTCTGGCAAATGTTCTTTCTGCCTCTTTACTTTCTGTATCTCTTATTGCCAAGAAACTCCCAATTTATTAGCCCGAAGTTCGAACTTGTGTGTAAGATTGGATTCATTCAGGCTTGAAGTAACTTCTTGAGGTTATTATTATAACCTCAACGTTATGGTGCCATATTAGGCAAAAAGACGACACAGCACACTATTTGAACTGTTCAACAACATCGTCTAATTTCCTGAAAAACAGCATACTGTTGCTACACTACAAATGAACAGATCATGCAGCCTAGATCATAGCGGGTTTGTTCATCTGTGCTAGCCTACATGTATGAATGAAGAAGCATTCATGTATGGAATTTGCTGCCAATCCTTAAAGGAACAGGCTGTACCTAATTAGGAAGTTTTTGCACAAAAGCTCTTGGATTTGTTTTTCTTATCTCTGTGAGGCTTTTTTTCTCATCATTATCTTAGGACATCTGGTTGCTTTAACTGAGTATCTTTCCCTCACTTTAATGAATGCTCATATTTAGCATATTTAGCATAAAAAGCTGTATGATCGGGCCAGAACACGCTAAACAGATGGTGACAAAAATACGGCTAAAGCGTGGCTCATAAAATCATCCTTTATCGCGTATAGCCATGTAAAAAGATTTTTAATTCGACACATTTTCTGGTATGTGTGCTCATAACAATTTCTATCAGGGAAATGCTTGTTTTGGTAAAAACACCAGGTGAATCCCTGAAAGCAAACAGCGGCGACAGCAGAGCCAAGATATCGTTTGTAAAACAAATGACATTTGGAGCCACACGGTCCCTCAGCGCCGTGGCAACCGACAACAAACGTCTCTGCACATCGTTCGGACCATTTTTCGTGTGTGTGTTTGTGTGTGTGTTTGTCGTGTGTGAGTGTCTTTTCGTCCGTCTCTTAACTGCAGGAGATCGAACACTTCTTCGTTCTTACGAGGCCTCGATCTTGATCTCCTCTCCGGAAGGTGCGAAGCCCGCGGCTTAGCCAGCCTCCAGGCTGTGATCGTCCATACACGTGGCTCAGGAACTGCTCCTGTTGTGAAGACGCCGACCGTGAGGAGATCCATCAGGCCTCCACCGTGGAGAGGAAATACAGATGTTATCTGGGTCGAGGTCCACTTATATATGAGCCTCCCAGACAGACTGAGGGATGGAGATGTCCCCCCCCCGTCTGCCTTGGCACACGCGCACACACGCGCGCGCACACGCGCCATGTGATAAACCCAGCCAGTGGGACTAGTGTGCTCACACAGGAGAAAAACGTTTGAGAGGAGGGAGGGGGGGGTATTTTTACACGCCAGACACACACACGCTCACTGGTTATCTGACGCTCAGGGTGCTCCAGAGCACTCGTCCGCGACCTCCTCCCCCGCCCCCCCCCCCACCCCAACCCCACCTTTCTTCTTGAGCACTCACTCAGACGCGCGAGCACACACACACACGCACACACTAAGGCCCACTCGTAGTCTGAAGCGGCGGCGTCCTTTTAGCTGAAGTGATCCCCGGCGAGACGGACGAGAGGCGACGGAGGGTGAAGAGACCACTGGAGCTGGACGCCCCGGGCCCCCTCCAAAGCCCCACACTCGTCTCATCCACTTAGCGTCGTCTGGGGGGAGCGGAGGTAACCGCGACCCGCCTGAATCCCACGCCTGGAACGAGAAGAGACTCTTGACCTCAGGACGAGGAGCACTCGGACGGGAAACGCGAACCCCGGCTGAGCTTTTTGCCGCTACGGACGCACGTGTTTTCCGAGCTCGTTTCGGACTTCAGGGTGTAAGAGCTGACGCCTTCTTCGAATGCCCCCCCCCCTATAGATGCTGATTGGACCGTCGATGAACCACCCGACCTCGGTGGGTGGTGCGCCGCAAATGTACCAGTCGGATCTGAAGTCCCCGTCACGAGCGCGGTAATCCTTCGGTGTCGTCGTCCCACCCGCCCACGCCGTCTCAGCGGGGTTTGTTTGGCAGTCGCCGCGTGGCGTCGACGCTCATGTCAGTACAGATTCCTGGGTTTGCTCGCTCGTTCACTTTTAGTCTCTCTTTTTTCTCTCTTCCTCCGCCCTCTCTCCCTCTCTCTCCCTCTCTCGTTTTACCATCATCCGGTGTTCTTTATGCATAAGGCTGGCACGCTGCTTCAATTATGAAACGTGCTTGTGTAAACGCGCGCCTGGGTCCCGTGTGGTGTCCGTGAGCGCTGTGTGAGTGCTCTGGATCACAGTCTACAAGCGGGTCTCTGCTCTGTACGACACAGAGCCTCAGACCGGGCAGAAAACATGGCTTAGTATTTGGAGTATTTGCTGCGTCCTCACATAAGTGGGTTGTCTTAACCTCTAAGTCTCAACAAGATCATCACTTTCCCAACTTCTGACTTGATACCCAGTCTTACATGGCTGCACAGGTGGGTTCTTCCTGAGATATTGCACTCCTATACAGTTTTGCGGGACAACAATGTTTTACTTGGTAGGTCATTAAAACCCGAGTGTTAAGTGTTGACAAAAACATCTTCAAACCACCACCAAGACGTTGTGACCTTATGCTCTGGCTAGGGTGTGTACAGTAGCCTCTCTTACTGTGTAAAATGAGTCCAATGTGCCTTTTTTCCCCTCCGTCAAGAGGATCCTCATGTGGATCAATGCAAGCTGAATACAACCCTTTAATACAGTGGCTGTCCTCTTGATAGCTTTATTATTCTCTCTCTCTCTCTTCCCCTCTCACACTCTCTTTCCAACAGTCTCTCACTCTCTCACTGTCCCGTCTTCCTCTCCAGATTAATCTCTTTTAGCCAAGCTGTTCAAACATGGCCCAGTTTGGATGACACACAGGCGGAGTGTTATAAATGACTCGCCCCTCTGTTCCCGCTGCAAAACAACCCTTCCACTACAGTGTGCAGCACTGTGGGGTTCCAGAAGGCTTGAGTTGTTATTTTGAATGCAACTCTAAAGTTGCTGCATTAGGCTCTAATAGGCCCCTTTGGGCCTTCTGGAGAGCAGAGGTGGTTGTTCAAGTACACAAACGGTTGGCTGGGAGTTGGTTTTGATGCCCTTTGCAGAATAACAATGGGTAGTTGTCCCTGATAGGGTAGCCCGACTGTCTAGTTAGACTGGTCTTCAAAACTAAACCAGGCTAAATGGGCTCTAGGGACCCACTCCATCAAGTGAAACGCAGTAATCGTGTGCAGGCAGTGTGCTGTAAATACAGTCTATTTCAGTTTGCTGGACTTGAGCCAATAATCTGGCCCGAAACGAGGCACACTTGACATGTTATTCAAGAAGAAACTCACCGACGCATACAAATATACATGCGCTTTTGTATATATTACAGCATGAGCCTTAAAGTTACTTTCTCTGACAGGAACCGTGTGGAATCATGTTCTCCATGTCTGGTTTGTGACTTTCACTGTCACATTGTGCTTATAAGAAATATAAATATGCTACCACGTGTTGCTGTGTCGTCTGTGATGCATGCCTGTGCAAAAACACACACACAAACAGAGTTTGTTTCAATGCAATGAATATGTATTATTAATAAGGAAAGGTGTCCCCTCCAGGATTGGGTATAGCACCCGGGTCTGCGCAGCATACTGATTGGGTATAGCACCCGGGTCTGCGCAGCATACTGATTGGGTATAGCACCCGGGTCTGCGCAGCATACTGATTGGGTATAGCACCCGGGTCTGCGTAGCATACTGATTGGGTATAGCACCCGGGTCTGCGCAGCATACTGATTGGGTATAGCACCCGGGTCTGCGCAGCATACTGATTGGGTATAGCACCCGGGTCTGCGCAGCATACTGATTGGGTATAGCACCCGGGTCTGCGCAGCATACTGATTGGGTATAGCACCCGGGTCTGCGCAGCATACTGATTGGGTATAGCACCCGGGTCTGCGCAGCATACTGATTGTGCTACAACACCTCCACGTGAG